>NW_020527402.1:0-16572 GCF_003368295.1 Carassius auratus | reverse complement strand
TTTTGAGGTCTACGACGCACCGTTTT
Source organism: Carassius auratus (assembly GCF_003368295.1). Lineage (NCBI taxonomy): Eukaryota > Metazoa > Chordata > Actinopteri > Cypriniformes > Cyprinidae > Carassius > Carassius auratus. The sequence goes on along the minus strand of NW_020527402.1, from coordinate 16,546 downwards.
CTCGCAAAATCGAGCTATATCCGAAACCTACTTTTACGAACTAGTCCTAGGATTTTCAACCAATCAGAACCAAACCACTTCATAAAATTTCCCTGGACACTCAATATCAATAATTATCAAAAAAAAGTTGAAATTTCAATTCTTACGCGAAACAGTACACCAAAAGCGTCTATGCTAACGTTAGCCAAATGCTATTTTGACTATAACTCTTGAACGGAATGAGATATCTTCACCAAACTCGGTTTACATATGTATGAGCTCAATCTTTGGTCAAATCAAAAAAAATTGCGCATCTCTGCCACTTGGGGGCGCTATAAGATAGAAAAAACACATAAATGGCTATAACTAGGCAACCGTTGCCTCGATCGACTTGAAAATTGGTATGCAGTGTCTTGGTCTGAAGGGGCACAAGTACCTATGAGGACATTTGCATATCTCTCAAAAAACATGGCCGCCATTGGCCAAACAATTTTAAGCACCTATTTGAAAGGGTTAACGGATGTTGATCGGAACGAAACTCGCTGGGTACGTTCGACTCATGAACCTTAAGGTCTGTAAGAATTTTGAAAGAAATCGGCCACTAGTTGGCGCTAACGAGTTTTATGGCTCTGTAATCACGTGGTGTTTCACATATCAACACATATGCATATCATTTGATAGATCTCCTCATAATGCACAACTTTGCCTCAAGAACCATTGCTGTCAATCAAATCGTTCAATTGTTATTCACAATATGTTAAAACCTACTTTTGCGAACTAGTTCCTAGGTTTTTTGCCCGATCGGAAACCAAACCACTGCAGTAATATTCTGTGGACTCTCTAGATCAATAATTATTAAAAAAATGTTGAATTTTGTCCTTTGGTTTAGCTGTAAAGGGGATAATTTGAAAAAGGGGTGTGGCCAAACATACCCCAAAGCCTATAAACCTAAAAGGAAAACTCAAAACTTATGAAACTTCGGTGAAATCATGTAACAGGTGACTCTTAACAAGCATGCAAAGTTTCATGGAGATCGGACCATAGGTGGCGCTATAACAGTAGAAAAAGGTCTCAAAACACAAGATTTATATGGTAAATGGCCTCAAATTGTTTGAAATGCTCATATATTCACTCAAAAACACTAAATCTTCATATCATATGATAGATATCCTCATTCTGAACAACTTTGCCTCTGGACCAATGTTGTCAATAAAGCTGTTAATTAAATATTCAAGATTATTTTAAAAAGTTACTTTGCAAACTAGTGATAGGGTATAAGATGAAAAATCAATAAAACCACTGAAGTACAATTCTCTAGACTCTGAAGGTCAATAATTATCAAAAACATGTTGAACAATTGCATTTAGACAACTATAAACCAGTAATTTTATAATATGTTATTTGCATAGTGTACACAAAGGCCTATTAATACAAACAGAAATCCCACAAATGATCAAAACTGTGTAAAATAATGCATGATTTCATTCTAAACAAACATGCAAAATTTAAGAGAGATTGGGCAAAAAAATAAAATAACAACACATAACAGTATATTTGAAAAACAATGTGTTTCAGTAAATGCAATTTATAACCACTAGATGGCAGCGGAAGACCACTAATGGCTCATTCAGTTAAGTTGAACAGTACTGTAGAAAGGATTCATGAATCATGCCAAAACATTAATAAATTAACTGTTATACATGTTAAATCTTATTGAATCAATGTTTCCATTTTGTTCATACAGACACATTTTTTACAATTTTGCCACATAGTGATTACAGTGAAACCTGAATGACATCTAAACTCTTAAAAACTAGTTTAAATCATTTAATTTCAGTGTGTGTGTGTCTGTATTTTGGGATGTGTTTAAATGTCATCCATACATCCTGGTTGGCCGAGACCACCCCAGAGGCACAAAGGCCTATTAATACAAACAGAAATCCCACAAATTTATCAAAACTGTGTAAAGTAATGCATAATTTCATTCTAAAACAAGCATGCAAAATTTAAGAGAGATAGGGCAAAAAAAACAACAACAACACTTTAACAGTTATGTTTAAAAACACAGTGTTGTTTGAGTAAATGCAATTTATAACCACTAGATGGCAGCGGAAGACCACTAATGGGCTCATTCAGCTAGTACTGTTTTTATGAATTCATGCCAAAACATTAATAAATTAACTGTTATAACATTTTAAATCTCATTGATTGATGTTTTCCATTTTGTTCATACAGATGTATCCAGTTTTTAACAATTTTGCCACATTATGATTACAGTTTAATCTGAAAATGACATCTAAACTCTAAAAAAGAGAAGACTTGCAATAAGTTATTGTCACCTATCACTTATTTCAAATACCTATATCTGCAACAAAATGTTTGTGCATGTATATGTGTGTCTTTGTGTGTGTGTGTGTGTGTGTGTGTGTGCATATGCTTATAGAGTATACATATATTAGTCTAATCATTTGCTTTCAGTGTGTGTGTCTGTCTGTTAGCCTGTTCTCCATTTTGGATGTGTTTAACTGTCATCCAATGCATCCAGGTTGGCTCTGACCACCTCAGAGGCCTTAATGTGCTTGAACCCCGGTAAAATGCTGCTTGCAGCTTTAATTATTATTATTATTATTATTCTTCTGCCCTAGAACTGAACGTGCAGCCCAAACCGTAAGGCCTAGAGAGCTGAAATTTGGACAGATCGTAGAGCTCAATTTGGGGAGAACTTAATCAAAGTCTCAGCCCAATCGGCCTAACGGGGGCGCTACAGCGCAAAAAAACAAAAATTTTGGACAATTTTGGCCGTAAAACGTAACCGTTAGCCGTAGACTCAAAAACATGGCATTGTTGCAATCCTTGGGTTAGACCGAACAAAAGTGCACGGCGCCTTTTTGGGGTCTACGACGCACCGTTTTCTCGCAAAATCGAGCTATATCCGAAACCTACTTTTGCGAACTAGTCCTAGGATTTTCAACCAATCAGAACCAAACCACTTCATAAATATTCCCTGGACACTCAATATCAATAATTATCAAAAAAAAGTTGAAATTTCAATTCTTACGCGAAACAGTACACCAAAAAGCGTCTATGCTAACGTTAGCCAAATGCTATTTTGACTATAACTCTTGAACGGAATGAGATATCTTCACCAAACTCGGTATACATATGTATGAGCTCAATCTTTGGTCAAATCAAAAAAATTGCGCATCTCTGCCACTTGGGGGCGCTATAAGATAGAAAAAACACATAAATGGCTATAACTAGGCAACCGTTGCCTCGATCGACTTGAAAATTGGTATGCAATGTCTTGGTCTGAAGGGGCACAAGTACCTATGAGGACATTTGCATATCTCAAAAAAACATGGCCGCCATTGGCCAAACAAATTTAAGCACCTATTTGAAAGGGTTAACGGATGTTGATCGGAACGAAACTCGCTGGGTACGTTCGACTCATGAACCTTAAGGTCTGTAAGAATTTTGAAAGAAATCGGCCACTAGTTGGCGCTAACGAGTTTTATGGCTCTGTAATCACGTGGTGTTTCACATATCAACACAATATGCATATCATTTGATAGATCTCCTCATAATGCACAACTTTGCCTCAAGAACCATTGCTGTCAATCAAATCGTTCAATTGTTATTCACAAATATGTTAAAAACCTACTTTTGCGAACTAGTCCTAGGTTTTTTGTCCGATCGGAACCAAACCACTGCAGTAATATTCTGTGGACTCTCTAGATCAATAATTATTAAAAAAATGTTGAATTTTGTCCTTTGGTTAGCTGTAAAGGGGTAATTTAGAAAAAGGGGTGTGGCCAAACATACCCCAAAGCCTATAAAACCTTAACGAAAACTCAAAACTTTATGAAACTCGGTGAAATCATGTAACAGGTGACTCTTAACAAGCATGCAAAGTTTCATGGAGATCAGACCATAGGTGGCGCTATAACAGTAGAAAAGGTCTCAAAACACAAGATTTATATGGTAAATGGCCTCAAATTGTTTGTAAATGCTCATATATTCACTCAAAAACACTAATCTTTATATCATTTGATAAATATCCTCATTCTGAACAACTTTGCCTCTGGGACCAACGTTGTCAATAAAGCTGTTAATTAAACATTCAAGATTATTTTAAAAAGGTACTTTGGCAAACTAGTGATCGGGTATAAGATGAAAATCAATAAAACCACTGAAGTACAATTCTCTAGACTCTGAAGGTCAATAATTATCAAAAACATGTTGAACAATTGCATTTAGACAACTATAAACCAGTAATTTTATATTATGTTATTTGCATAGTGTACACAAAGGCCTATTAATACAAACAGAAATCCCACAAATGATCAAAACTGTGTAAAATAATGCATGATTTCATTCTAAACAAGCATGCAAAATTTAAGAGAGATTGGGCAAAAATAAAAAAATAACAACACTATAACAGTTATGTTTAGAAACACAGTGTTGTTTCAGTAAATGCAATTTATAACCACTAGATGGCAGCGGAAGACCACTAATGGGCTCATTCAGTTAAAATGAACAGTACTGTAGAAAGGATTCATGAATTCATGCCAAAACATTAATAAATTAACTGTTATAACATGTTACATCTTATTGAATCAATGTTTTCCATTTTGTTCATACAGACACATCATTTTTTACAATTTTGCCACATTGTGATTACAGTGAAACCTGAATGACATCTAAACTCTTAAAAACTAGTTTAATCATTTAATTTCAGTGTGTGTGTGTCTGTCTTTTGGATGTATTTAAATGTCATCCATACATCCTGGTTGGCCGAGACCACCCCAGAGGTACAAAGGCCTATTAATACAAACAGAAAGCCCACAAATTATCAAAACTGTGTAAAGTAATGCATAATTTCATTCTAAACAAGCATGCAACATTTAAGAGAGATAGGGCAAAAAAACCAACAACAACACTTTAACAGTTATGTTTAAAAACACAGTGTTGTTTGAGTAAATGCAATTTATAACCACTAGATGGCAGCGGAAGACCACTAATGGGCTCATTCAGCTAGTACTGTTTTTATGAATTCATGCCAAAACATTAATAAAACATTTAAAATCTCATTGAATTGATGTTTTCCATTTTGTTCATCCAGATGTATCAGTTTTAACAATTTTGCCACATTATGATTACAGTTTAATCTGAAAATGACATCTAAACTCTAAAAAAAGAGGAGACTTGCAAAAAGTTTATTGTCACCTATCACTTATTTCAAATACCTATATCTGCAACAAAATGTTTGTGCATGTATACGTGTGTCTTTGTGTGTGTGTGTGTGTGTGTGCACATGCTTATAGAGTATACATATATTAGTCTAATCATTTACTTTCAGTGTGTGTGTCTGTCTGTTAGCCTGTTCTCCATTTTGGATGTGTTTAACTGTCATCCATGCATCCAGGTTGGCTCTGACCACCTCAGAGGCCTTAATGTGCTTGAACCCCGGTAAATGCTGCTTGCAGCTTTAATTATTATTATTATTATTATTATTATTATTCTTCTGCCCTAGAACTGAACGTGCAGCCCAAACCGTAAGGCCTAGAGAGCTGAAATTTGGACAGATCGTAGAGCTCAATTTGGGGAGAACTTATCAAAGTCTCAGCCCAATCGGCCTAACGGGGGCGCTACAGCGCAAAAAACAAAAATTTTGGACAATTTTGGGCCGTAAACGTAAACCGTTAGCCGTAGACTCAAAAACATGGCATTGTTGCAATCCTTGGGTTAGCCCGAACAAAAGTGCACGGCGCCTTTTTGGGGTCTACGACGCACCGTTTTCTCGCAAAATCGAGCTATATCCGAAACCTACTTTTGCGAACTAGTCCTAGGATTTTCAACCAATCAGAACCAAACCACTTCATAAATATTCCCTGGACACTCAATATCAATAATTATCAAAAAAAAGTTGAAATTTCAATTCTTACGCGAAACAGTACACCAAAAAGCGTCTATGCTAACGTTAGCCAAATGCTATTTTGACTATAACTCTTGAACGGAATGAGATATCTTCACCAAACTCGGTATACATATGTATGAGCTCAATCTTTGGTCAAATCAAAAAAATTGCGCATCTCTGCCACTTGGGGGCGCTATAAGATAGAAAAAACACATAAATGGCTATAACTAGGCAACCGTTGGCTCGATCGACTTGAAAATTGGTATGCAGTGTCTTGGTCTGAAGGGGCACAAGTACCTATGAGGACATTTGCATATCTCAAAAAAACATGGCCGCCATTGGCCAAACAATTTTAAGCACCTATTTGAAAGGGTTAACGGATGTTGATCGGAACGAAACTCGCTGGGTACGTTCGACTCATGAACCTTAAGGTCTGTAAGAATTTTGAAAGAAATCGGCCACTAGTTGGCGCTAACGAGTTTTATGGCTCTGTAATCACGTGGTGTTTCACATATCAACACAATATGCATATCATTTGATAGATCTCCTCATAATGCACAACTTTGCCTCAAGAACCATTGCTGTCAATCAAATCGTTCAATTGTTATTCACAAATATGTTAAAAACCTACTTTTGCGAACTAGTCCTAGGTTTTTTGTCCGATCGGAACCAAACCACTGCAGTAATATTCTGTGGACTCTCTAGATCAATAATTATTAAAAAAATGTTGAATTTTGTCCTTTGGTTAGCTGTAAAGGGATAATTTAGAAAAAGGGGTGTGGCCAAACATACCCCAAAGCCTATAAAACCTAAACGAAAACTCAAAACTTTATGAAACTCGGTGAAATCATGTAACAGGTGACTCTTAACAAGCATGCAAAGTTTCATGGAGATCAGACCATAGGTGGCGCTATAACAGTAGAAAAGGTCTCAAAACACAAGATTTATATGGTAAATGGCCTCAAATTGTTTGAAAATGCTCATATATTCACTCAAAAACACTAGATCTTCATATCATATGATAGATCTCCTCATTCTGAACAACTTTGCCTCTGGGACCAACGTTGTCAATAAAGCTGTTAATTAAATATTCAAGATTATTTTAAAAAGTTACTTTGGCAAACTAGTGATAGGGTATAAGATGAAAATCAATAAAACCACTGAAGTACAATTCTCTAGACTCTGAAGGTCAATAATTATCAAAAACATGTTGAACAATTGCATTTAGACAACTATAAACCAGTAATTTTATAATATGTTATTTGCATAGTGTACACAAAGGCCTATTAATACAAACAGAAATCCCACAAATGATCAAAACTGTGTAAAATAATGCATGATTTCATTCTAAACAAGCATGCAAAATTTAAGAGAGATTGGGCAAAAAAAAAAAAAATAACAACACTATAACAGTTATGTTTAGAAACACAGTGTTGTTTCAGTAAATGCAATTTATAACCACTAGATGGCAGCGGAAGACCACTAATGGGCTCATTCAGTTAAAATGAACAGTACTGTAGAAAGGATTCATGAATTCATGCCAAAACATTAATAAATTAACTGTTATAACATGTTACATCTTATTGAATCAATGTTTTCCATTTTGTTCATACAGACACATCATTTTTTACAATTTTGCCACATTGTGATTACAGTGAAACCTGAATGACATCTAAACTCTTAAAAACTAGTTTAATCATTTAATTTCAGTGTGTGTGTGTCTGTCTTTTGGATGTGTTTAAATGTCATCCATACATCCTGGTTGGCCGAGACCACCCCAGAGGCACAAAGGCCTATTAATACAAACAGAAATCCCACAAATTATCAAAACTGTGTAAAGTAATGCATAATTTCATTCTAAACAAGCATGCAAAATTTAAGAGAGATAGGGCAAAAAAACCCAACAACAACACTTTAACAGTTATGTTTAAAAACACAGTGTTGTTTGAGTAAATGCAATTTATAACTACTAGATGGCAGCGGAAGACCACTAATGGGCTCATTCAGCTAGTACTGTTTTTATGAATTCATGCCAAAACATTAATAAATTAACTGTTATAACATTTTAAATCTCATTGAATTGATGTTTTCCATTTTGTTCATACAGATGTATCAGTTTTAACAATTTTGCCACATTATGATTACAGTTTAATCTGAAAATGACATCTAAACTCTAAAAAAGAGAAGACTTGCAATAAGTTTATTGTCACGTATCACTTATTTCAAATACCTATATCTGCAACAAAATGTGTGTGCATGTATATGTGTATCTTGTCTTTGTGTGTGTGTGTGTGTGTGTGTGTGCATATGCTTATAGAGTATACATATATTAGTCTAATCATTTCTTTCAGTGTGTGTGTCTGTCTGTTAGCCTGTTCTCCATTTTGGATGTGTTTAACTGTCATCCATGCATCCAGGTTGGCTCTGAACCACCTCAGAGGCCTTAATGTGCTTGAACCCCGGTAAAATGCTGCTTGCAGCTTTAATTATTATTATTATTATTCTTCTGCCCTAGAACTGAACGTGCAGCCCAAACCGTAAGGCCTAGAGACTTGAAACTTGGTCAGATGATAGAGCTCAATTTGGGAGAACCTATCAAAGTCTCAGCCCAATTGGCCAATAGGGGGCGCTACAGTGATCAAAAAATGCGTTTGTGCTAATAGCTCCTAAACCGCTTGTGATAGAGCCAAAATTTAACATTTCTGGAATCCGTGGGTCATGCGAAATTAAAAACGGTCACTCTGATTTGGGTCTAGGAGGCCTCGTTTTTTCGCAAATTTTACGTATGTCCAAAACCTACTTTTGCGAACTAGTCCTAGGTTTTTCGCCCAATCTGAACCAAACCACTGCAGAAATGTTCTCTGCCCAGTGAATATCAATAATTATCAAAAAAAAGTAGAAATTTCGACTCACTGTTGTAATGGGATGCCAAAATGTTTGAAAGTCGAGGACCAATTTTACGCAACAGCATTTTGACTATAACTCTTGAACGGAATGAGATATCTTCACCAAACTCGGTAACATTTGTATGAGCTCAATCTTTGGTCAAATAAAAAAAAATTGCGCATCTCTGCCACTTGGGGGCGCTATAAGAAAATAAAACACATAAATGGCTATAACTAGGCAACGTTGGCTCGATCGACTTGAAAATTGGTATGCCGTGTCTTGGTCTGAAGGGGCACAAGTACCTATGAGGACATTTGCATATCTCAAAAAACATGGCCGCCATTGGCCAAACAATTTTAAGCACCTATTTGAAAGGGTTAACGGATGTTGATCGGAACGAAACTCGCTGGGTACGTTCGACTCATGAACCTTAAGGTCTGTAAGAATTTTGAAAGAAATCGGCCACTAGTTGGCGCTAACGAGATTTATGGCTCTGTAATCACGTGGTGTTTTCACAAATCAACACAATATGCATATCATTTGATAGATCTCCTCATAATGCACAACTTTGCCTCAAGAACCATTGCTGTCAATCAAATCGTTCAATTGTTATTCACAAATATGTTAAAAACCTACTTTTGCGAACTAGTCCTAGGTTTTTTGTCCGATCGGAACCAAACTACTGCAGTAATAATCTGTGGACTCTCTAGATCAATAATTATCAAAAAAATGTTGAATTTTGTACTTTGGTTAGCTTTAAAGGGGTAATTAAGAAAAGGGGTGTGGCCAAACATACCCCAAAGCCTATAAAACCTAAACGAAAACTCAAAACTTTATGAAACTAGGTGAGAACATGTAACAGGTGACTCTTAACAAGCATGCAAAGTTTCATGGAGATCAGACCATAGGTGGCGCTATAACAGTAGAAAAGGTCTCAAAACACAAGATTTATATGGTAAATGGCCTCAAATTGTTTGAAAATGCTCATATATTCACTCAAAAACACTAGATCTTCATATCATATGATAGATCTCCTCATTCTGAACAACTTTGCCTCTGGGACCAATGTTGTCAATAAAGCTGTTAATTAAATATTCAAGATTATTTTAAAAAGATACTTTGGCAAACTAGTGATAGGGTATAAGATGAAAATCAATAAAACCACTGAAGTACAATTCTCTAGACTCTGAAGGTCAATAATTATCAAAAACATGTTGAACAATTGCATTTAGACAACTATAAACCAGTAATTTTATAATATGTTATTTGCATAGTGTACACAAAGGCCTATTAATACAAACAGAAATCCCAGAAATGATCAAAACTGTATAAAATAATGCATGATTTCATTCTAAACAAGCATGCAAAATTTAAGAGAGATTGGGCAAAAAAAAAAAATAACAACACTATAACAGTTATGTTTAGAAACACAGTGTTGTTTCAGTAAATGCAATTTATAACCACTAGATGGCAGCGGAAGACCACTAATGGGCTCATTCAGTTAAGTTGAACAGTACTGTAGAAAGGATTCATGAATTCATGCCAAAACATTAATAAATTAACTGTTATAACATGTTAAATCTTATTGAATCAATGTTTTCCATTTTGTTCATACAGACACATCATTTTTTACAATTTTGCCACATTGTGATTACAGTGAAACCTGAATGACATCTAAACTCTTAAAAACTAGTTTAATCATTTAATTTCAGTGTGTGTGTGTCTGTCTTTTGGATGTGTTTAAATGTCATCCATACATCCTGGTTGGCCGAGACCACCCCAGAGGCACAAAGGCCTATTAATACAAACAGAAATCCCACAAATTATCAAAACTGTGTAAAGTAATGCATAATTTCATTCTAAACAAGCATGCAAAATTTAAGAGAGATAGGGCAAAAAAAACCAACAACAACACTTTAACAGTTATGTTTAAAAACACAGTGTTGTTTGAGTAAATGCAATTTATAACCACTAGATGGCAGCGGAAGACCACTAATGGGCTCATTCAGCTAGTACTGTTTTTATGAATTCATGCCAAAACATTAATAAATTAACTGTTATAACATTTTAAATCTCATTGAATTGATGTTTTCCATTTTGTTCATACAGATGTATCAGTTTTAACAATTTTGCCACATTATGATTACAGTTTAATCTGAAAATGACATCTAAACTCTAAAAAAGAGAAGACTTGCAATAAGTTTATTGTCACCTATCACTTATTTCAAATACCTATATCTGCAACAAAATGTTTGTGCATGTATATGTGTATCTTTGTGTGTGTGTGTGTGTGTGTGTGTGTGTGCATATGCTTATAGAGTATACATATATTAGTCTAATCATTTGCTTTCAGTGTGTGTGTCTGTCTGTTAGCCTGTTCTCCATTTTGGATGTGTTTAACTGTCATCCAACATCCAGGTTGGCTCTGACCACCTCAGAGGCCTTAATGTGCTTGAACCCCGGTAAAATGCTGCTTGCAGCTTTAATTATTATTATTATTATTATTCTTCTGCCTAGAAACTGAACGTGCAGCCAAACCGTAAGGCCTAGAGAGCTGAAATTTGGACAGATCGTAGAGCTCATTTGGGGAGAACTTACAAAGTCTCAGCCCAATCGGCCTAACGGGGGCGCTACAGCGCAAAAAACAAAAAATTTTGGACAATTTTGGCCGTAAATCGTATACCGTTAGCCGTAGACTCAAAAACATGGCATTGTTGCAATCCTTGGGTTAGACCGAACAAAAGTGCACGGCGCCTTTTTGGGGTCTACGACGCACCGTTTTCTCGCAAAATCGAGCTATATCCGAAACCTACTTTTGCGAACTAGTCCTAGGATTTTCAACCAATCAGAACCAAACCACTTCATAAATATTCCCTGGACACTCAATATCAATAATTATCAAAAAAAAGTTGAAATTTCAATTCTTACGCGAAACAGTACACCAAAAAGCGTCTATGCTAACGTTAGCCAAATGCTATTTTGACTATAACTCTTGAACGGAATGAGATATCTTCACCAAACTCGGTATACATATGTATGAGCTCAATCTTTGGTCAAATCAAAAAAATTGCGCATCTCTGCCACTTGGGGGCGCTATAAGATAGAAAAAACACATAAATGGCTATAACTAGGCAACCGTTGCCTCGATCGACTTGAAAATTGGTATGCAATGTCTTGGTCTGAAGGGGCACAAGTACCTATGAGGACATTTGCATATCTCAAAAAAACATGGCCGCCATTGGCCAAACAATTTTAAGCACCTATTTGAAAGGGTTAACGGATGTTGATCGGAACGAAACTCGCTGGGTACGTTCGACTCATGAACCTTAAGGTCTGTAAGAATTTTGAAAGAAATCGGCCACTAGTTGGCGCTAACGAGTTTTATGGCTCTGTAATCACGTGGTGTTTCACATATCAACGCAATATGCATATCATTTGATAGATCTCCTCATAATGCACAACTTTGCCTCAAGAACCATTGCTGTCAATCAAATCGTTCAATTGTTATTCACAAATATGTTAAAAACCTACTTTTGCGAACTAGTCCTAGGTTTTTTGTCCGATCGGAACCAAACCACTGCAGTAATATTCTGTGGACTCTCTAGATCAATAATTATTAAAAAAATGTTGAATTTTGTCCTTTGGTTAGCTGTAAAGGGGTAATTTAGAAAAAGGGGTGTGGCCAAACATACCCCAAAGCCTATAAAACCTAAACGAAAACTCAAAACTTTATGAAACTCGGTGAAATCATGTAACAGGTGACTCTTAACAAGCATGCAAAGTTTCATGGAGATCGGACCATAGGTGGCGCTATAACAGTAGAAAAGGTCTCAAAACACAAGATTTATATGGTAAATGGCCTCAAATTGTTTGAAAATGCTCATATATTCACTCAAAAACACTAGATCTTCATATCATATGATAGATCTCCTCATTCTGAACAACTTTGCCTCTGGGACCAATGTTGTCAATAAAGCTGTTAATTAAATATTCAAGATTATTTTAAAAAGTTACTTTGGCATACTAGTGATAGGGTTTAAGATGAAAATCAATAAAACCACTGAAGTACAATTCTCTAGACTCTGAAGGTCAATAATTATCAAAAACATGTTGAACAATTGCATTTGGACAACTATAAACCAGTAATTTTATAATATGTTATTTGCATAGTGTACACAAAGGCCTATTAATACAAACAGAAAGCCCACAAATTATCAAAACTGTGTAAAATAATGCATGATTTCATTCTAAACAAGCATGCAAAATTTAAGAGAGATTGGGCAAAAAAAAAAAATAACAACACTATAACAGTTATGTTTAGAAACACAGTGTTGTTTCAGTAAATGCAATTTATAACCACTAGATGGCAGCGGAAGACCACTAATGGGCTCATTCAGTTAAGTTGAACAGTACTGTAGAAAGGATTCATGAATTCATGCCAAAACATTAATAAATTAACTGTTATAACATGTTAAATCTTATTGAATCAATGTTTTCCATTTTGTTCATACAGACACATCATTTTTTACAATTTTGCCACATTGTGATTACAGTGAAACCTGAATGACATCTAAACTCTTAAAAACTAGTTTAATCATTTAATTTCAGTGTGTGTGTGTCTGTCTTTTGGATGTGTTTAAATGTCATCCATACATCCTGGTTGGCCGAGACCACCCCAGAGGCACAAAGGCCTATTAATACAAACAGAAATCCCACAAATTATCAAAACTGTGTAAAGTAATGCATAATTTCATTCTAAACAAGCATGCAAAATTTAAGAGAGATAGGGCAAAAAAACCCAACAACAACACTTTAACAGTTATGTTTAAAAACACAGTGTTGTTTGAGTAAATGCAATTTATAACCACTAGATGGCAGCGGAAGACCACTAATGGGCTCATTCAGCTAGTACTGTTTTTATGAATTCATGCCAAAACATTAATAAATTAACTGTTATAACATTTTAAATCTCATTGAATTGATGTTTTCCATTTTGTTCATACAGATGTATCAGTTTTAACAATTTTGCCACATTATGATTACAGTTTAATCTGAAAATGACATCTAAACTCTAAAAAAGAGAAGACTTGCAATAAGTTTATTGTCACCTATCACTTATTTCAAATACCTATATCTGCAACAAAATGTTTGTGCATGTATGTATTTGTGTGTCTTTGTGTGTGTGTGTGTGTGTGTGTGTGTGTGTGCATATGCTTATAGAGTATACATATATTAGTCTAATCATTTACTTTCAGTGTGTGTGTCTGTCTGTTAGCCTGTTCTCCATTTTGGATGTGTTTAACTGTCATCCATGCATCCAGGTTGGCTCTGACCACCTCAGAGGCTTAATGTGCTTGAACCCCGGTAAAAATTGCTGCTTGCAGCTTTAAATTAGGGGTTCAAGCACGCCAGTGCTGAAACCCTATTGTATTTGTTAGGATTTTTATTATTATTATTATTATTTATATTATTATTATTCTTCCGCCTTAAAACTGAACGTGCAGCCCAAACCGTAAGGCCTTAGAGAGCTGAAACTTGGTCAGATGGTAGTAGTCTTGCTCGCTACCAGATACAAAGAACCGCCAATCGGCCCTAACGGGGGCGCTACAGCGCAAAAAAACTAAAATTTTGGACAATTTTGGCCGTAAAGTGTAAACCGTTAGCCATAGACTCAAAAACATGGCATTGTTGCAATCCTTGGGTTAGCCCGAACAAAAGTGCACGGCGCCTTTTTGGGGTCTACGACGCACCGTTTTCTCGCAAAATCGAGCTATATCCGAAACCTACTTTTGCGAACTAGTCCTAGGATTTTCAACCAATCAGAACCAAACCACTTCATAAATATTCCCTGGACACTCAATATCAATAATTATCAAAAAAAGTTGAAATTTCAATTCTTACGCGAAACAGTACACCAAAAGCGTCTATGCTAACGTTAGCCAAATGCTATTTTAACTATAACTCTTGAACGGAATGAGATATCTTCACCAAACTCGGTACACATATGTATGAGCTCAATCTTTGGTCAAAATCAAAAAAAATTGCGTATCTCTGCCACTTGGGGGCGCATAAGATAGAAAAAACACATAAATTGGCTATAACTAGGCAACCGTTGGCTCGATCGACTTGAAAATTGGTATGCAGTGTCTTGGTCTGAAGGGGCACAAGTACCTATGAGGACATTTGCATATCTCAAAAAACATGGCCGCCATTGGCCCAAACAATTTTAAGCACCTATTTGAAAGGGTTAACGGATGTTGATCGGAACGAAACTCGCTGGGTACGTTCGACTCATGAACCTTAAGGTCTGTTAAGAATTTTGAAAGAAATCGGCCACTAGTTGGCGCTTAACGAGTTTTATGGCTCTGTAATCACGTGGTGTTTCACATATCAACACAATATGCATATCATTTGATAGATCTCCTCATAATGCACAACTTTGCCTCAAGAAACCATTGCTGTCAAATCAAATCGTTCAATTGTTATTCACAAATATGTTAAAAAACCTACTTTTGCGAACTAGTCCTAGGTTTTTTGTCCGATCGGAACCAAACCACTGCAGTAATATTCTGTGGACTCTCTAGATCAATAATTATTAAAAAAATGTTGAATTTTGTCCTTTGGTTAGCCTGTAAAGGGGATAATTTAGAAAAAGGGGTGTGGCCAAACATACCCCAAAGCCTATAAAACCTAAACGAAAACTCAAAACTTTATGAACTCTGTGAAATCATGTAACCAGGTGACTCTTAACAAGCATGCAAAGTTTCATGGAGATCGACATAGGTGGCGCTATAACAGTAGAAAAGGTCTCAAAACACAAGATTAATATGGTAATGGCCTCAAATTGTTTGTAAATGCTCATATATTCACTCAAAAACACTAAATCTCATATCATCTTGATAAATATCCTCATTCTGAACAACTTTGCCTCTGGGACCAATGTCGTCAATAAAGCTGTTAATAAATCATTCAAGATTATTTTAAAAAGATACTTTGGCAACTAGTGATAGGGTATAAATGAAAATCAATAAAACCACTGAAGTACAATTCTCTAGACTCTGAAGGTCAATAATTATCAAAAACATGTTGAACAATTGCATTTGGACAACTATAAACCAGTAATTTTTATAATATGTTATTTGCATAGTGTACACAAAGGCCTATTAATACAAACAGAAATCCCACAAATTATCAAAACTGTGTAAAATAATGCATGATTTCATTCTAAACAAGCATGCAAAATTTAAGAGAGATTGGGCAAAAAAAATAACAACACTATAACAGTTATGTTTAAAAACACAGTGTTGTTTCAGTAAATGCAATTTATAAACCACTAGATGGCAGCGGAAGACCACTAATGGGCTCATTCAGTTAAGTTGAACAGTATTTAGAAAGGATTCATGAATTCATGCCAAAACATTAAAAATTAACTGTTATAACATTTTAAATCTCATTGAATCAATGTTTTCCATTTTGTTCATACAGATATATCAGTTTTTACAATTTTGCCACATTGTGATTACAGTGAAACCTGAAATGACATCTAAACTTCTTAAAAACTAGTTTAATCATTTAATTTCAGTGTGTGTGTCTGTCTTTGCCAGCCTATTCTTCATTTTGGATGTCTTTAAACTGTCATCCATGCATCCAGGTTAGCCGAGAGACCACCTCAGAGGCCTTAAATGCTTGAACCCCGGTAAAATTGCTGTTGCAAGCTTTAATTAGGGGTTCAAGCACGCAGTGCTGAACCCTATTGTAATTGTT
>NW_020527401.1:0-33071 GCF_003368295.1 Carassius auratus | reverse complement strand
CAAAAACCTATGACAAGTATTTCAAATTCCAGAGCATGCGCTTTTTACATAACTCTAAATAGCTGACTTCCTGTTGGGTGGAGCCTATGACATGCAATACGAAAGTTGTTTCGGCACGATGAGATCTATATGTGTACTGAGTTTCATATGAATATGTGCAAGTATGTGTGAGCTATACATCAACATTTCTGACTGTGTTCCAGGGGGCGCCGTAGAGCCCCTGTGCCACGCCCGGGTCCCAGCCTCTGCAGGCTCCTAAAGGCCACAGATTCCAAAGTGTGCGCGAATTTTCAAGAGTTTTTTGAGTATGTTAAGGACCCAAAAGCCCCCACAACTTTGACGAAAAATTTGAATACTAAACCCTAAATAGCCAACTTCCTGTTGGGCGGAGCCTATGATATGCAATACAAAAGTTGTTTGGATTGATGAGATTTATATGTGTACCGAGTTTCATACGTCTACGAGCAAGAATGTATGATATATGGCCCTCCATATTCCAGGGGGCGCTGTAGAGCCCCTGTGCCACGCCCGTGTATCAGTCTCTGCCCGGCCCTAATGGCCGCAGGTTCCAATCTGTGTGCCAATTTTCAAGACTTTTTAAGCATGTTAAGGGCCCCAAAAGCCCCCGAGACGTTGGAAAAAAATAATAATAATAATAATAATAATAATAAATATAGCTGCAAGCAGCGATGGCGGGCTCAAGCCACCATGCCATCGCCACCCGGTGGCATCAGGTAAACTGTGCCCAGCGGGCACATGCATTCACAATATCCCTCTGGCAGTGAGGTTTTAAAGGATAGAGGGGAGCGTAGAGGGGAGCGTACATTTGCAGTGGCTGGGCCACGACTCTGGAATACCCTGCCTTTAGAGATCAGACTGGCCCCTTCCTATTTTTAAATCTTTGCTAAAAACTTTTTATTTTCCTTAGTGTACTGACTACTGTGTTATGCTACATTTTGAAATGGGTGGTTTTAAATTTTTTGTCTGGTCTATTTTTATGTATGTGTAATATTCTTGCTCTTATGTTAAAGCACTTTGGTCAGCCAGGAGGCTGTTGTAAATGCGCTATACAAATAAATTGAACTTGAACTAGAACTTGAACTTGATATGGCAGTTAAAGGGTTAATCCGAATCATCAAGACTTTAAAATCACATTCACAGAACAATATATATATATATATATATATATATATATATATATATATATATATATATATATATATATATATATATATATATATATATATATAACTTTAGTAACACTTTACAATAAGATTTCATTTATAAACATTATGTTAACATGAACAATATTTATATAGCATTTAAATTAAACATTAAAACATTGTTTTATTGTGATTTTTTTCCAAGCACATTTTACCAATTCCAAACCATATCAATCTTAATAACTACCATTATTTTTTATTTAATCATTTATGAGTGCTATACAATAGTCCAGGAAAGCTGGAAGAGAAAAACAGGTCAAGAAGAACTGACAAAAGAATTGCAAAAGAATTAGGAATTAATGTGAAGATTAATTTTTAGTCAATTCTGCAAGACAGACTTTCAGGAAAGGAGGTGGAATAAAAATGAGCTCCTAAATCTTAATCCCAGATTCTGGAAGATATATTCCTCAAACCATCGAACAAGAGAAGGTGGTGCTGGTCCTTCACGAGTCACTCTAATCTGTTCATTAAGCCTATATATAAAGTCTTAATATATAGTATTTCACAATACTTCATGGTATTCTAATTAAATATTTTTTTGGAATCTTAGATCTCTCAGAACCTGACACATTGTAATTCTGAGACTCCAGGAAAGTGGCAGTTCTGTAAAATGTTGGCGCTGGAGACTAAATGCTCCCTGATAGTTTCACACCTAATTCACTTAAAACACACACAAACACACACACACAGTGACAGAGGGACAGAGTGACATCAGATGTATGTTTTTTAATTTTCTGTCATCCATATAGTGTTGTATAGTCATGAAACTATGCATATTTCCTCAGAATGACTTGTCTTCTATGTGTACATTTTTTTGAAGTGTTTAGAAGCTGCACTTTTTTTTACTGGTTCCTTTTTTACTATTATTTCAAAAAATCACCACGACAAAACCATTCAAGCTATCCAAAATTCATTCACACCTGTTCTGTAAGATTAATTCTTTAAACAGTGGTAAAAGAGGATGTGGTGCTGAACCTTCAAGAGTCACTTAAAACGTATCTGTCCATAAAGCCTATTAAGAATTATTCTTAATATACAGTTCACAATACTTCAGCTTGTTATTCTAATTAAGTGAGGGTCATTTTATCAGTAAAATTCCTAAAATACATATTATTTTATTTGAAAGATTTCTATAAATTATTTAAATCATACTCGTTTCTCCAATAATTATTTAAAAGTAATCCTATAGCTCCCTCTGGTGGCCATTATAGGTACTAAGAATTGCAAGCTTGATTTATAAGTTATGATAGTTTTAATTTTATGCTGGCTCTTGAAAATGATAAAGCTATGAAACTTACTGTGCTTCCTTCAAATGAGGACTTCTACTTATATAAAAAATTATGAAGAGTTAGAATGAAAAATTTTAAAGATATAGTAAAATAACTATTGTATTTTTTATGTTACTTTAATAAATCTCTATGGCAACACCATTTAAGCTATCCTAAACCCATTCGCAATTTAACATCTCAGTATATTGGCATCATGTTGAAAAAGGAGTATGGAGTAGTATGAGGAGGAGTATGAATTAATTTACAGGCTGATTTTATCATAAATCCACAATAAAATTTCTGAGTTCTGTATCAATCTGTGTTTTTTGTTTGTTTATTTTTATCTTTTATTTTTCATAGGAAGATAACTGACCCTTTACTCTCCTTTTTAATAAATGTGCTTATAAACCAAGGACAAGCTATTTATAGCTGTATTTATAAACTGCTTACTACTGACTATTAATATTGGGACAAGGCTTTATAAAGCATGAACTGACTATTTAATAATGAGTGCAGTTATTATAAAGTGTTATCAATGAATTTGCTAATGTTAACACATTAGACATTATTTTACAGTGTTATCAAATCCTTAAATGACTCATAAGCATTTGTGAAAGTTCTGCTTGCATTACAGCTTAGTATTGATCTGTGAGCTGAACAGATTTACTGTTACATCCATGAGATTATGTAAATTAAAATAAATATAATGTCACAGGATGTCATAGGTCAGTATCAAATGAGTTTGAAATTATTATTTGCAGCACAAATAAGTTTTTTTTAGGATTTTTAAAAATCCCTAAAACTGACAGAAAAAGGTTAAGGCCTAAGCTATTTCTATGTGAGTGGCTAAATTTATTTTTGTTTTCATAATTGTAATACACAAACTATGAAATTATACAAAATGTATAAAAAGGTAAATAAATAAATACGCACACATTAAAAAAGCAGCCAAGTCGAATGAGTTTCCTTTTTTATATAGATTAAAATTGAAGACAGAAGCAAGTGGTAAATGTGGTCACTTTAATATTCAAATCCAGTAGATCCAGTTTATGTTCACGTGGCTGTTTTCGTTTATAGTCGCCAAGCTATTATGTGTTTTGAAATAATCTTGTCCGTTATGTGTTCGTTCGTACGACGAAAGGCAGCATCCTGCAGCTCGAGAGATATGTTATTCTGCCAGTCGCGCTTTCAAATAGTCTTGCACACTTAAACAGGTCACAAACACCTGCATTTAGCTCTTGTTGTGTTACAATGGGTTTATTGTGTGCATTTGTGGTAATATTTTATTTAAAAAAGCTCTTAAACAAGAATAAATTCGTTTGTTTTGAGCTCGACACTGTACGCGCTGATCGGAGGCGGTGATTTCAGATAGGCAGCTGCAAATATTTCATTTTCACACAAACAGTTCAAAAACATCTTAATTTAGCTCTTGGTGTGTTCTAATTGGTTGATTGTGTGATATCGCTGTAATAATTTATTTTTAAAAGCTTTAAAACAGGAATAAATTCGTTTTCTCTGAGCTCTTTACTCCAGACGCTCGTGATCACAGCGGTGATTCATCTCTCCTATTTCTCACGTATCTCTGGCCAGAAATAATTTATCCATGAGCCCTGAACCGGTAATAATCAGATATGTTGGTTTAGCTTGTCAGTGTGAATTAAATCTAAGTATTTGTTTGTATTTTTAACCGATTTAAAAGTGAAAGTAAAAGTCCGGGAATTGAACCTGTAGGGGCGCTATTTCTCTCAGACAATGGAAGTCTGAAGCACATATACTCAAACAGATGGACAAAGTGAGATGAGATGTCTGAGAGTTTTTTAATTTTCTGTTATCCATACAGTGTTGTAAAGTCGTGGAACTATGCATATTTCCTCAGAATGACTTTTTCATCTGTATGAAAAAATTCTTTGACGTGTTTGGAAGCTGCAATTTAAAAATACAATAATGATTCCCTTTGTAAGGTCATTTAAAAAAATCACCACGGCAAAACCATTCAAGCTATCCAAAATCCATTCACAATTTAAGTTCCTATCAGAAATACTGATGTGTGTTCAGAGTTTTGTGAAATTCTAAGTATGTTATTTGCCTCAAAATCACCTGAGAAGTATTCTAGTTTGACATGTTGCCACGCCAACAATTTTTTAGATATCAATATCCCCCTTGCAGATTTATATCAGCTGTGTTTTAACATTATTCTGATGAAGTTTGAAGCAAATCGAGTAATAATAAGATGCTGAATTCAAATCATTTTGAAAATGACACCCTTCCTTCTGCCAGTTGGTGGCGCTATAATTTTGACTCCTAATAGTCACGTATATGCGATCGACATCATACAACGAATAATCTGATGAAGTTTGATTAAAATCAGGAAATGTATGTGGATGGTATTAGACACTTCCTGTTTCTAATTTCTCGCCATAATTTCAACGCCTCGCCACGAGCAAACCGTTCGAGATATCAAAAATCCCCTGGCAATTTTTCATCCCCAGTGTCTTGAGATCATGTTGACCGAGTTTGGCGGCAATCGAGAAAAAAACCTATGACAAGTATTTCAAATTCCAGAGCATGCGCTTTTTACATAACTCTAAATAGCTGACTTCCTGTTGGGTGGAGCCTATGACATGCAATACGAAAGTTGTTCGGCACGATGAGATCTATATGTGTACTGAGTTTCATATTAATATGTGCAAGTATGTGTGAGCTATACATCAACATTTCTGACTGTGTTCCAGGGGGCGCCGTAGAGCCCCTGTGCCACGCCCGGGTCCCAGCCTCTGCAGGCTCCTAAAGGCCACAGATTCCAAAGTGTGCGCAAATTTTCAAGAGTTTTTGAGTATGTTAAGGACCCCCAAAGCCCCCACAACTTTGACGAAAAATTTGAATACTAAACCCTAAATAGCCAACTTCCTGTTGGGCGGAGCCTATGATATGCAATACAAAAGTTGTTTGGATTGATGAGATTTATATGTGTACCGAGTTTCATACGTCTACGAGCAAGAATGTATGATATATGGCCCTCCATATTCCAGGGGGCGCTGTAGAGCCCCTGTGCCACGCCCTTGTATCAGTCTCTGCCCGGCCCTAATGGCCGCAGGTTCCAATCTGTGTGCCAATTTTCAAGACTTTTTAAGCACGTTAAGGGCCCCAAAAGCCCCCGAGACGTTGGAAAAAAATAATAATAATAATAATAATAATAATAAAAAATAATCCTAAGGAAAACAATAGGCCTCTCGCCCTTTGGGCTTGAGCCCTAATAATAATAATAATAATAATAAAAAATAATCCTAAGGAAAACAATAGGCCTCTCGCCCTTTGGGCTTGAGCCCTAATTACAGTATAATATGAAAAGAGTAGGATTTTACCAAATTAAGGTTTGTTCTTGCACATCGAGCAACCATGTTAAGCTTCCAATGACCATTTTTATACACTATATTGAATATTATCCAAAGGTTAAGCACATTACGAAGAGCTAATATGTTTATGTTGTTGTCCAAATATATGCCATTTGAAGTATTATTTAACAGACATAACTCAGAACAAGATATTATTGTGCATATTCCGTGCTGCTTGGGTTATTCAAACAAAAGTCTGAATGTCTTCTCAAGAAATGATGCTACTGTTCTGACAAACATTGGTAAATCCACTGATTATTTTTTAATCAAAAGGGCTCATTGTTTCAAACTAGTATGTTGTAAGCACACTCGACTGGTGCTCCCTGAGTGCCAGAAAACACAGTCAATGTGGACTGAAACTTCTCATTTTTGGATAGTGCTTGCCAGTATTGTGTGAAATATACACACAGTGAGTAATGAACAACTGTGGGTGGTCTGTGGTATGAGGAACCTTGAACACTGAACCTTGGTAGCAGCAAATGCAAATATAACATCTAGACCTAACCCTAGGTCACAGCTCTGAAATAGATAAAACTTTGTAATGGTATCCTATTATGTTTACTGATATGCATTATTATTTCATTAAAAGCATAAACAATAGCCAGTACACTTTGCTCTATTAAAAGAATCACACTTTCTTGATAAATGAGCATTTGATATAGCCTCGAATTTGTTCAGTGTTTGTTTTCTTATGCTCAAACACCTCTATTAGTTCCAGATATTGTGTGCTAATCTCTTCATCATTTTAAGGGAACTCATTTGGCTGGGTTTGCGGCACACTACAATTGCTCAGAACCCTCTGGGAACCAGTTTCAGCATTGCAGAAGATAAATCAATGTCATCATCAGGGGGACGCAATTAAAACCTAGGGCTAGGAAAGGTAGATGTGTAGCCCAGATGGAGAGATATAGGGAATAAAAGAGAGAGAGTTCACTATGGTTAGTTATGGATACAACTGCCTCTGTAAGCAGCATTTTAAGGCAATAAAGGCAGGTTCCCAGCACAAAGGGTTATACGAAAAGTTTCAATACGCCTTCTTTAATCCAAAATCTAAATTTTAAGTAAATTTTTTATTTTTTTATTTTTATCCGTGAAGGAGAAGGCAATTACAGAATGCAAACAGTAAATAATATAAATATCATAATAAATCCATAAATTATTGTTTCAATAAATATTTGTCTTTTTACAGCATTATAATAGCATGGTTAGCTTAGCTAGCAACAAACCATTGAAATCAGAGTTATTTAATTATTTATACTATCGTTGATATGTGTGTGTGTGTGTGTGTGTGTGTGTGTGTGTGTGACCCTGGTCCACAAAACTAATCTGAAGTGTCAATTTTTCTGAAATTGAGATTTATACATCATTTGAAAGCTGAATAAATAAGCTTTCCATTGATTGAAAATCTAGAATCTGAGGGTGCAAAAAAAATCTAAATACTAAGAAAAATCACCTTTGAAGTTGTCCAAATGAATTCTTAGCAACGTGTATTACTAATCAAAAATTACGTATTGATACATTTACAGTAGGAAATTAAAAACATATTTTCATGAAAGATGATCTTTTCTTAATATCCTAATGATTTTTGGCATAAAAATAGTTTTCATCTATATAACGTTTTTTTTGGCAATTGCTAAAAGTATACCCCAGTGACTTAAGTCTAGCTTTGTGGTCCAGGGTAACATAAATATAATATTATATATATATATATATATATATATATATATATATAAACATATATGCATATATATATATATATATATATATATATATATATATATATATATATATATATATATATATATATATATATATATATATGCATATATATATGAGTAGGATTGGGTATCGTTGGAATTTTATCGATTCCGATTCTTAACAATTTCTAGTTTAGATTACAATAATATAAAAATCCAATCAGTCCCTCCAGAAAAACGCGATTATGCGATCGCTTAATTTAATGCATAATCAGCCAAAGGCCGCATATTTATGCGGGGTCGCATTTTTTCAAATACGCCACTCTTTTGCCGCATAAATTGCTGATTTCAGAAAGCAAAATATGCGGGGCTAGCATGATTTCATAATCCCTGTTTTTTCATTGCAAAAAACTCACATAGATATTAGCAGAAAGTTGGAAAATGTTGAGTTTACTTCACACAAGTAAAGGGCCATTTTCCCCCTATTGCCATGGGAACCTTATGAAGTGACGTAATTACGTGACGTGAACATCAAGTTTCACCCTGGTTTCACCGCAAGGTTTGCAGATGAAGCGCGCAAATCATTCTTATTTGCCAACAAAAATAAGCGCAAAAAAATGTGCGAAGCAGTTTCCCGATTTGTTACATGACAGTGGAGCCAAATTATATTGCGAGAACTTGCGAAAACTGCGGTTTGATGAAATAGAGAAAAAAAGGTGATTCCCCCAACACCCCCTTCTCACTAGGCTACTAACACTATTGTAGTTTCATTCAGAAGTTGATGCAACTTTACAGTTGTAAGATTGCACTTTATTGTAGTATGTAAAATAATTTATGTTGCAGTAAGAGATTGCAACATAAATATTCTGTGATTTAGTATGCTCGCTTATCATAGGAAGTAATAAGAAATTACTCTTTATATTGAGGTAGTAGCCTAGTGAGAAAAAGGTGTTTGGGGAATCACCTTTTTTTCTCTTTTTTTTTTTTTATCAAACTCCAGTTTTTGCAAGTTCACGCAATTTCATTGCATAAAATTGTAAAATATCCCGCATATTCCATCGCATTTTTTAAGAAAACGTGCCACAAAATCAAGGATTTTTGCCCGCAACAATCACAAACAAAAATCTTTTTCTGGAGGGACTGTCCAATATATAAAAAAATAAGTCCAACATTTAGCTGTCAAACATGTATTACATCTTTTTACAAAGCATTCTGTTGCAGCTGAATAACATGAGCAAAATTCAGCAGTCTACAGAACACTGCAAGAGGAATTTTGCCTATGTTTTTCAAAAACACAGCAAAAACAACTAGATTAATATACATTTTAAATATGAAAGCGTTAAAGACAAGTAAACAGTAAGTAATACAATAAGAACAAACCAATTAAGCATAAATAAATCCAACTCAACCAAAATTCAGCTACACAAACTGCAATTAAAATTGTAAAAACACTGCATAGTTTTCATTTCATACTGTAAATAAAATATAGAAGATTTAAAGTTATTAAATATATTCAGTCAAGATCAGTGAATGATTTTCATTATTTACAGGCAGCATGTTTATTGGCTGATGTCTCTTTAACAGCGTACACACGCAGCGCTAAAAATACTGTACATCCATTTTCTTTCTCATCTGTTTACGTTCACTTAAGACAAAAACACGTGTGTTTATGATGATATACTGACATAGTTTTCTTCATACTAATCGATAAATATGAAAGAAGTCAGTTTTGGCCCAGAACAACCTTTTATACAGTGGAAATACATGTAACGGTCCGAGAACAATTAAATCATTTTATAATCACATTCAAATGTGAATGCAGGAATGGTTAAGCAGAATCGATATGCACGCTTCTTATCGAATGTCGAACCCATTCTAAAATTGAACTGGTTTTCGATACCCAACCATATATATGAGTGACACATGGATCTCAGCTTATAGAGAAGTCAGTTTTAAGCCAAGCACCTTTCTGTTTGTCAAAGCAGCAAATTCATGACAACAAGTGTGAAATCTGTGAATTGGACCACTTAGCATAAAAAACAGTAATCCCAATAATGCAGATTCCTATTGAAATAACTAGATTTTGCATATGAAATTTTGCAGAGAATGTGGCCACACTTTTAGTTTTAAAATCAACTGTGAACTGAACCCTCCATGCAGTTTTCTATTTGTTCCTCCCTTTAACATTCCAAACCAATCACTTGTAAGGCTCCATGACAGTCAAGATGCTGCCTTAGAAGGCAGTTGCCTATATATGCAGCATGCAAGCTTTTCAAAATAGAGCAAATTATTCGCCTGCCTTAAATAAAAAATAAAAAATACGAATCTCTAAGGATACTATGTCAGCATCAGGGATGACCAAAACCACAGAGAGAGCTGAAGGAAGGACGCTTATTATAACCTCGCCTAGCCATTGAAATAGCACCTATGTGCTAATGAGGTCAGTTATGGAGTGCCTCTCCACGCACTTTCATCTTCAGCCTCTTTCGCATTCATAGACGTATGCATTCCTGCTCAAGCCCTGCTCTTACTCTCTCCATCATAAATATGTTTTTCCCATTGAAAAAAAGGTCAGATGGTCTCTAAGAAGACATACTCATTTCTATGTTTTAAAGGGAGGGGAAACAACTGGATAACATAAGTGGAAACACTGTGTTCTCTTGTGTGCAAGTCGCTGTAGAATCAGAAAACATGTGGAAGGTGCTGTCCAACAACACAACAAGGGTATCAGAATGTCTCCTTAGTGATGTAACAAAAGCTGTTGGTGCGCAAGTCTTGTTCAAATGGCACTGAGAGGTACAGTCTCGACCTCATTATGCCTTTTGGACGTGATCACTCACACCCTGATTCATACAAGGCTGGATGAAAGCATGCTTCTTTGGGCTAATTATAACAAGGAGAACACTTCATAGTCTGGAAGTGTACCGAAAGTGTGACTTTGATTAAAGGACTTTGAGTAAATCTGGGCTGCTGAGGGAACAAGTACCAGCTTGTCTGTAGTTTTAAATAATCAAATTAACTTTCAACACTAATCTACAAGCCACAATTTAAAGTTGGATTCCATTTACATCCTCTTTCACTAAGAGTGAAAAAATAAGTCTAAAATGGCGGACAAGGAAAAACTACACCATATGTCTAACAAACAGGTTTCAAAATACTCTCCTTCTCACCCAAATGAGCAATGCTGCCCTTTATTTGACAAGATAAGTCAGAGAATACTTCCTGCCTTGATGGCCTAGATAGATATTTTTGTGTGTGGCAATCGCTATCAATCTCCACAGCCCTTAAGCCATGCACACTTCAAACGAGAGCGCTACATGGGGTTTGACATTGTAGGAGCACAGAGGATATTTAGGCCCTGGGGTGAAGGTTGCCTCTCTAGAAGTAAGAGAACAACCAAGATGCTCATTCGCTTAAGGCACCTTAACAACATTTTCTGCGGATCCAAAGATCCCAAACTTTAACGCCCATACATGATGTGGGCGAGTTGTTGTTTGTTTGTTGTGTTTTTTTTTTCTTTTACATCCTTGGTGAGTCTTTGCACTTAAGGAGACATTATTGAGAAATCACATTTTAAATCAGTAAATGCCGTCTTGTGGGAAGCAACTCCAATGTTAAAAATGCAAAATCAATTCCTCCTGTTTTCTTCCCAAAATCAGATTCAGGCTGCTACTGTCTTAAACCTACTATAAAACAATAAATTTCTGCCTTTATCTTTCCAGACCGGAACCACATTAAATCTTCAGGATGTGCCACTCACTCTTTTCCATGCTTTTACAATGAATGGAAACTTGACCTTTCGAATTTCAAAATGGATTTAAAAGCAACATAAAAGTGCTACATATGGGATGTGTCCTTTAATAACTCTATGAAGAATGAAAATGTATTCATTATTCATTAAATCATTTTTATTATTAACAAAGCTCCCTTACTAACCACTGTAACCAGATCAGTAACCTAAACAACATCAGTCAGATTCTTAAATATATACACACACACACACACACACACACATCAGATCAACCAATTATTTGAAAAGATCTAAATAAAAAGTGGAATTTGTTTACAAATCCGACTTCACTACTTGATTTTTCAGCTAAAGAGGTCCTGTCCCTATTTATTGTATTACATGGAAAAGAGCAAACAGCAAATTTTTCTAAATATCTCCTTTTGATTTCCACAGAAGAAAGTCAGCCACAAGGGTTTGGAACAATATAAGGGTAAATGCTGATAAAAATATAACTATTTATTTAATTCCCTCAAGAAACCATTCCTACTTTTGCCTACATTACAGATTTGTTTTCAAATTGGCTTGAGAGTTTTGTCCATGTGAGAAAAAGGCAAAAATAACCTCACGTGCAGCATTCTACCTCCTTCAGGCTCAGATATAAGACTGCATCTTCTAAAGACGATGCCTATACTCTCCCTCGCGTCTCTCAGGTACTGACACAATCAAACTCAGTTCTGCTGTAGCTCACATCAGTGGCTCTAGGGATATCCCAATATCTCTCTCCAAATTTCCATTTCAACACAGCAAACATAAAAAACATGCTCCAAACTCACCATATCTACCTCTTTCCTTTCAATAACCAAGTACTGATGACGAGCCCGACTCCTAAAAACATGAATTACACACGTATCACTTAAAAGCATATGCCTGAATAGCACACATCTAAAATTAAAAAAAGGACACCTGCAGTGCAAAACTATTCTCCAGACCCTGGCAGGATTCACCATAGTGCCCTCTAGTGAGTTTACCACATAATACATTTCAAATTTAAGATAATTTTGTTTTATGTAGGGCACAAGAGACACTGCATACATAAGCAACACCAGCTTAAACAACACCTTTTATGAGAACATGTATATTTAAATGCAACACCTCTAGGTGCCACCACATGTTCAGTCAGATTTCTGTGCTGACTAAATCCGTGTAGGATAACTAAGCATTAATTAGATCCTCAGAAGGTGACATTGAGAACCGCTACAATCCTTTAAAATATAGCATTCTTGCAAAGAAAAAATAAACCATCTACTCCATATTTGTAAGTTAAAAATGATTAACAAATGCACACTGCCATGAGATGGTAAATATACAGTTGTCTGGTAAATAAACAGCACACCGGAGATTTCTCTGTAGAACAACTCTTCCATAACTATATTTAGTGTAGAAAGTTCAAATGTGCAAATGGTCTGCGCTTTCCCCTTTTTGAAGTAATAAGGAAAACAAGAAATATAAAACATTTTTCATGAAAAATAACAGAAATCAAATCATCTTGTTGTAGTAAATATTTCATGAATGTACTAGGAAATAGAGCACATTTCTCACCCCACATGCAGAGCATTTCAACTAGAATAGCTAAAGAAAAGGACGATTAACATCTGTGAATTAAAAAGGAAGAAAAAAACGTGAAAGCAGCTTTAATCTGTTAATACCAGCGGACTGGTGTCATGTGGATGTACTTAATGCACGTTGGCCTGGAGCACGTTGGCTGGGTGCAGTGGCTCGGCAACTGTTAATATGACAAGCCAGCGACTCGGCTGACATAGAGGAGCAATGAAAAATGGATACACAATCTGTTTGTCACTGGCAGAGTTCCACCAGTCCCTTGTTTCCCTCATCAACATAAGAACACCTACATCCTGCTCTTTTTGGCATGATAGGAATTTTGTTTGATAATGACAATAATAATGAAGAAGAAGAAGAAGAAGAAGTGAATACAGCTACATTGTATATAACTTATCAAAGGTTTCCACCAGAATCATGTAGTTGACTCACTGGGGACAAGGATGAGAGATGATTCTATTAGGATGACCTTTGACCTGTGTTCCCCACAGCCAGCTGGAATCCCTGAGAGGATAATCAGCAGCAAACTGTGAATCTGACGTATCCATTTCCTGAAGCAAGCATCTCTCAATCACCCAGTGTGGATTTAATGAGGTGACACGAGTTGGATTGCCAACAAGGAAAGTAATGGACACAGATTCAGAAGGGACGGGTCATTGTATTGACCTACATCTTGGAAAACCAAAATACTGCTCTGTGACATCTTCACAATGGAGGCTTCTGTCAAAGTATTGGCAATCTTTGGATATTATCATGCTTGAAAAAAGGGTTAGTTGCAAAAAAAACGATTGTAATCATTTACTCACACTTAAATCTTTCTGTATCCACTTATGTCTTTTCCAACTCCATAAAATAAAAAGTTTGGATTTTTGTTTTTTTAGTATTCTCTCATATTTTTTTCCACTGTTTAATCTAGATTAAAGACATAGGCCAAACTCTTCAGCCAAGCATTGACATAATGCTTCTCATAAGCTTGTACTAAATTATATCTGAAAGAAATGGTTACATGATGATCGTTTCCTGCTAGGAACTAACATATTCTTTGTATCTGCTTTCCTGAAAACACAACGTTTACTAATCACATTGCATGTGTTATATCATAACTGTATATTACAGCAATATGGATATGGATGATACTGATGACACATACTTCCTAATGATAATACTGAAACTTATTACCATTAAAAGTTCAAAAAAAAGAAAGAAAGAAAAACATTACCAAATCTAACAAATATAGCTTGACTGCATTAGCTGCTAAAATGCATTTACAAATAAATAAAACCTTGAGTAAAGTCCAGTTCTCTAAGATATGTTGAATATGGCAAAATATGCACATTGCAACATGCAACATGACACAAAAACTATGTTTTGGTGGTACAGTTTCCTCAGGAGGTCATTTAGTGGTTGCAGATTTAAGCAAAGCATTGCATAATATAACTGACCACACTGCACACACGCACACACACACACACACACACACACAAAAGCTAAGCAGTAACATTGTAGCCTACATCTAATTGTATAAAACGGATAGTCAATGTTGACAGCATTTTTACTATTAAAATTGCTTTAATATACATTTACAAATCTCACTGTTATTATTGCATTCTTATTTCGTATTCCTTATCATTTCTCTTAAGTCTATTGTTACTTAACTGCATGAACTGATATGCTCATGTGGCAGCTTTGAATAAACACATGTTTAGGTCATCGGTTATTGATTAATGATGACATTTCACATATTTCATTTTAACCCGAAATTGGCAAATTTGTAGACAAACTGTTAACGCTGCATAGTATAATGAACTGATTTTGTTTACAAATGTGATTACTTATCAAAGAAAAAGTCCAGATTTTAACTGAAAGGCAATCAAACAATCAGTAGCATAGTGTATGTATATATATATATATATATATATATATATATATATATATATATATATATATATATATATATATATATATATATGTTTGTGTGTGTGTGTGTGTGTGTGTAGTACAATGAGAGAATTAAAAGAAAAACCCAGTCTTTTTTTTTTTTTTTTTTCTGCTGGAAATCCATTTTAAGCTGGTAAGTCAACCTAGTTTATGGAATATGGTGGCTGATCAAATTACTAAACTAGTTACCAGCTTGAGCCAGATAATTTTATATACATTTCTATAGTGTTCTGTTTTATTATTGCCTGTTCTGCTGATTCAGTCTGAGTGTGAGAAATTAAGCTGCAGATTTTACGTCAGTGTCTCCCCTCCCAGATACTGTATAAAGTCAAATTCCGGAAGCCAATTACACACACACACACAAGCACACGTACAAGTCTTCGTTTCCGTCAGGTCAAACCATACATAGCCTCTGTTCTCTAACACTGTTACAACTTGACAAGACAGACAGGAATCAGACAAAAGGTCAGAGCCGTGGGCCAGCAGACAGCTGAGTGGAAGTGATGTGTCCCGCAGGTGGCTTTGAAAGAAACTCCCCCACAGAATTTCTTAAACAGCATAAGACCAACTGTTCACACTGGTCCACAAACAGACCGGTCAACAACACTGAAGCAGGCTCCCTGCAGGTCCCAAACTATACAGAGGAGCTTGAGAATACCTGGAGAAACTTTTTCATTAGCATTTCTGTGCCTCTCAGTGGCAGTTGTTCAGCTGTTGTGTGACCCCTCAGAACTACTAAACCTGCCTGCTGCCATCTTTCATCATGAACGCTGAAGAAATGTGAGTATCGCTTGCCACCAAGGTGCTAGGATGCTGTGACCGCTGGGGCTTAGTTAGACAATTAGTTTAAAGGGGTCATATGATGCAATTTTAACTTTTCCTTTCTCTTTGGCTGTTTGTGAATAGTTAAGATCCCAAAAGTTGCAAAGACTAAAGTCTCAAACCCAAAGAGATATTCTTTATAAAAGTTAAGACGGCATCACAGTATGTTAAAGGGCATAATATTTCCATCACACGTGGAAAATAATGTGTTATTTGAACCTTAAACCCATAAACACATTATATTACAAAATCCACAAAATAATGTTCTTTTTTAGCAACATCATATGACCCCTTTAAGGTATTATGTGAGGGACTAAGCTTTTTAGCATCATGTTTTAAAATAACACATTTACAAATAATCTTACAAATAGTTGTGTGCATATACATATATTTAATGTAATTTCTTATTATACAGTATAACATCTCTTATTATATAAAAGTTAATTTATAAACTTGATTTTATTAAAATATTTTAATAAAATGTAA
Source organism: Carassius auratus (assembly GCF_003368295.1). Taxonomy (NCBI): domain Eukaryota; kingdom Metazoa; phylum Chordata; class Actinopteri; order Cypriniformes; family Cyprinidae; genus Carassius; species Carassius auratus. The sequence continues at coordinate 16,898 of NW_020527401.1, read as the reverse complement.
ATTTAGTAAAAAAAGATTTGTATATTTAATAGTTATAAATTATTATAATTACAGTATTATACAGTATTATTTTGAACAGTGTGTGTGTGTGTCTGTCTGTGTTGATTTTCAATGTAATAATTATATTTTATCTACATTATATTTAACTTTTTTAGAAATATGGCTCTTTCGATGTAAGAATACAGATGGCTTTTTAATTATTATTTTTTTTTTACCCATTCTATTGTCCATCATGAAAATTGTACATTCAGAACCTTAAAAAAAAGATCAATAAGGTAAGACCACAACCAAATTAATAGCCAGTTCCTAGATCATATGTTTGATCCACTGGGGAAATGGCATCTGGGAGTCAAACAGCTCTTATTATGCATGTCTGATTCAAACAAACTCTAAAGCAGAACCAGGCAGAAAGTCTGTCTAGTGCTCAGCTATGGTCTGTCATTACATATGCTGGCAAATGCTACACTCTTTGACCAAGATTTATACCCTAACTCACATTACACAGACACACACATTCAAACCCCCCCTCCCCCCCCCACACACACACAAATGAACACCTGCGTAAACAGATGTTTCACAGCTAGAGAACTGGTTCAATTCCAAAAAGTTATTTCAGAAAATTTCCACTCACAAAAATCAACATTTAGCCAAGGACAATTGAATGGCTCTCACTCAACAAACCGCAATTACCACAAAAATGTGTAATCACAGTAAGATCAAAAAAGATTTCAGTGAATTCATTTCCATTACGCTTTGAGGAACCCCAGGGTCAAGGTGATAGCTGAAATTGGTTTAATTCACCTAAATAACAAAACATTTATTGAGAAATGTCAATGATTCATAAAAGAAACATTCCAAACATCCGCTTCTGCCACAATCATTTGGAATAGTAGGGAAATGTTGCATCAAACTGACATTAATTTTGCTATGAAGGTCGTAAAAGGGAAAGAGATAACTTCATGATGCTGAAAACATTATACTGTTATCTGGGTGCTGTATCCTGTGCACTTCTCTTTATCTGAAATCTGTGGCCACGGCTAAATAAAGAGGTAAGTATACTGATGACATTGCCCCGGGCTGATCTGGGGAGGCTCTCCTTATCAGAACACTGCATATCTGATCGCGTTTCTGGCTGCTGGAAAAGCTATATATATATATATATATATATATATATATATATATATATATATATATATATATATATATATATATATATATATATATATATATGTATGTGTGTGTGTAATTTCAGATATTCTTTTCTTAGATATTCTCATCAGTGGATGAGTTGTACAACAGGAAATACATTTACTGTATGCAGGATAACACTGTGTTTGGATCTTCTATATGTTAATTTAAAGAAATTATTCAGATAAACCTACAACACTAGGAATGACCTTTAAGTTGTTATTAACATGCCTTATTGTTAAAAGCCATATTTTTAATGCCAAAAAAACCAACAACAATTATTATTAATATCAATAATATTAACGCACTAATAGTTGCAAACAGCACTGATTATTGGGAATAATGCACAACCCATAAAGAATCTAATTTGCATACAAAAAAAGAGATGTTCGGGCTGAAAATAGTGACAATGACTAAATTTAAATAGTCATGGCACATAGTTAGACCTGTGTAGATAACGCCTGCTTAAGTTGGATTTCAGGTGGTAAGTGAATGTGATAAATTAATGGATACGGAAGGGACGCAAGTATTTAGTGAATTTACCTCTCAGACTTCACTAATTTAAACCTATGTGCATAATAATGAAGCAGTTGCACATTGTCAGGGTCAGTGCAGAACTAGTGGAGGCCAGCATGAATTATGGAACGTTTGCCTGCATGTGGCATGCATTCGGAGCCTATATGTCACCTTCCTCCTTAATAACTCCCACGACCTAGAGAGTCACTTTGGTAATCCTCTGATAAATCAGTGTTAAATGTCACACGCCTTACGAGCGGAGGGTGGTTGAGAGTGTCTGTGACTTCTAATGGCCCACATTGCACTGTAACACACTCCAGACATGTCATGAAAATTAACTTTAAACGTTTTTTGGGAGGCAAATGCTGTGGTTCAGTGCTCATGCTGAGGCTCATTCGTGCTGCTGCTCCAGAGATAAAGATTTGAAAAAGTTCATTACTTAAAATAGCTGTTCCCCTGCCAGGCTGCCAGCCATCAAGATATGAAGGAAATCAGCTGCACTGTTGGGCCAGACATGTGAGGAAATGTGAGAGTGTGGGCTTATTATCTAATTTAATAAGTGCAGAAAGGCACTAACCAATCATTTCGGTTTTCTTGGGTTATTTGTGTATCAATTTAAAAGATTTTGATTCTTTCAGAGCAATTTAACAAGTTGGTCCAAATGGTCCATCCCTCACAAAAAAACAGACTTTTCCTATTAACATAGCACTTTCAGTCTTGTTGTTTCGGTCCATTAAATATACTTTTTTGATTAGTTTTAAAAATGAAAAACCTTTCTGTTGCTGTGGTTAATACTCCCCTGAACTCACACCAACAGCACACTGTCTCAACCCACAGTTCATCTAAAAGAGAGGGAGAGACAGCGAGAGAGAGAGAGAGAGAGAGAGAGAGAGAGAGAGAGAGAGAGAGAGAGTGCTGTGCTGACTTGCTAGCTTGAAAATTGCTGGTTCTGAGGTGGGTTTCCCAAAAACTTTCGACAATGTTCCTATGTTTTTGGGAAACAGCTCATTACTTACTAGTTAGTTTCTCCAAAAATGCATCAAACTAGGGTAGTTAAGCAGCAAGTCACATCATTGTTTGGGAAACACTTGTGTATATATATATATATATATATATATGTATGTAATTATGTATGTATGTATGTATGTGTATATATATATATATATCAAAATCTTGGGTTTGATTCCCAAGAACTGCATGAACTGATAAAAATGGAGTTACGTTGGTGTCTGCCACATGCATAGATATTAATGTCAGGTGGTCTCTTCCTGTCAAAGTGGGCAATTTGTGGTTAGAATGAATTGCAATGAGAACCTATGAGACAATCATGGTCCTGGAACAACACAGCGACTGTTAACCCAACCTTTTTTGGCCAAGTCATAGAACTTTGGGTTGCACTTCAATATCCAAATCTGAATGTTACTTTATGTCTCAGCCTGTTACATTAGCCATGACCCAAATGGTCACGATTGGTTGATCTGGAATTTTTGTTGGTTTCAAAAGTTTTGTTGGTGCCTGTGAGGCTCAGTGACTTTGTTTACATTCATTCTCATAATGCCATTATAATGAGATTTCTGCAATATTGCAATTAAACTTTACCTCATGCAAACGCAATACACCAAACATAATCATAATTGTTTTAAAATATGCCGATCACAATAAACATGCATATAAAAACTTTTATTGCATTTTCTTTGCTCTGACCAAAATGCACAGGTTTTCCCTCCATTCAGAATCACTAAACTGTATCACAACTCGCCGTCACCAGTCTTTGCACCTTATAGGATACATAACCATGAACTGCATACATTTAATAGTCTACAATAAGCTGGGCTGAGTGCATATTTAAAATCAAATTGTTTAATAGGAATGTTGTTCTACAACCAATAAATCAATCCTTGTCCAATGGAAACCATGTAGTGGTCAGGAAATCTTGGACAGTCATCAAGACAAAATTTGTTTGCCCTCGCAAGAACCCCAAAAGCGTCAGAAAGCACCCAGAAGGTCATGTTCACCACCAAGACAAGAGAACGTCGCAGACCGCTGTTATTTCACAGCTGACTACACTTAAGAAAGGATCAAACCTGCCAGGTGAAAACGAGCGAAAGCCACAACCATGAAGCATAATTCAGCTGTCCATTTGAGTTTAACTCCTCCTTTAACTCGAGGAGACCAGCATCCTATTTTCCCGGGAACTGACAATGGGAAGGGGCTACTGTGCTACTTGTTAGATGGCTGTTGTAGCACGCAGTTATTAATATTGATTTCCTCCTCAGGGAATATCAATTTAGTTCTGCTGCTGCATACGTATCGTAATGATGGGACTATAGCCTTCAGAGAAAGGCTCTTTGCGGAGTCAGCAAACTGCAAGAAAACAAAGACGTACTCTTATATAAACAAGATAATATAGCAGCACAATCATCTAGCCCGATACACACACACATACATACACACCAGTTGTGACAAATTCACACCGGCCATATCTGAGTGTTTCCTTATTGCATTTCCTCTTCACACGCAATCATTTGCAACAGCAAACATGCAATTATTGATACTTCTGTCACACAATAATAGCATTGTTCTGTCTCGAGAACGGGACATGTTGACATCCAATTGTATCATTATTCAATTCCCACGGTGTTTCCCGACAGAAGTAATGCAGGCAGCAGCAATTCTTAAAGTTGGGTGCAATATTCCCAGGATGGTGTGCGGTGCTACTATTCAAAATCATTCAATCATAATGTCATGGGTGTTATAGTATGCGTTATATCTCGAGGTTTCCAGTCTGTGTTAGAATGAGAGGTATTCCATATTTTCCTTACAGATGAGGACAGTTTATCTCACTTTATGTAAGTCATTCCGAGGGGAGAATTTTATCATATGGAAGAAAGGTGATAACAGCTCTGGGGAGACTGGAGGTTATGATTGTGGTATTTTTTTTTATTACTTATAGCTATACATGTACCTGCATGTATTCTATTTTAAAAGTGTTGATAAAGTGAGATTATATTCCATTTTTATTTTAATTGCACATGGGTAGCATACTCAGAAATGCCAAAAACCTTCTTTTGATTTGCATCTGCGAGCCAGACAGAACAGTCAAGCTAAGGGCTGAATTTACAGTCAAATTTCACTTTCTTATTCATTCATCCCGCACAATCCAGTTAATCTTAACTTTAACAGGCTCATGGGTGGTCATAGATCAGCTCAGTTATAGTGCTTTTTTCATTCTTCTTGCTTCAAAGATAATAAAATTATATATATATAAAGATTGTGCAAAAAAAGTAATTCAAGCTTGAGTTTTCCTTGTGGTCAGTACACTTCCAAAATAATGGTTTGGTGGTTTACAGTTTGAAGATTATATTATAAATTAAAATGGTAATCATATTGTTACAATATATTCATTATTTTTTATATTATTATATTAATCATTTACAGAACATAATTACACAGTGAATATCAAAAATTATGAAAACTCAAGTGGAAAGAGATTTATTTACTCTGTTAGTGGCTATTTAAAGAGAATTAAGTAGGTTCTTGATTTTCCAAATTGTTCAACCATGTGCACTTAGACCTAGAACTCACGAACTAACAGTAAAAAAAAAAACATGTAGTGAATAAAATGCTAGAACACAAATAAGCTGTGCTTTCAGCGGGTGTAATAACATTGATTACAAGAATGAAAAGAAATGCAGAAATTTTCTAGATAAGTGAAGTGCGACTCGAGGGTGCATAACGGCCGCAAAGAGGGAGCTTGCGTTCACTCTTCTGAAAGGGTTAAATGAAAATGACGAATGGGACACTCTACAGTCTCATGGACTTAACAGACATGCGTACATGGAGGCCATCGTAAGTCCACAAGACCGAAAGTGCATATGAAGTGTTCAATTAGGGACAAGGCCTTATAAGCCCAAGAGGCGAGACTCTGATGCTTTTTTGTTAACAGCCTGTTTTTAGTTTAGCAGTAAACCTAATTCCTTTTAGGAACTGCAGATCCTAGCCATAGCATCCATAGTAGCCATAGTAACCATAATAAAGATTTACATGGATGTGACACTAAGTAATGAGCTTATGCAACTTCACACATTTACTCTAACTATTATTAGTTATTACTACACCAGGTTTGTATATTGTACGTTTTAATCCTATGGTAACACACAGTACAAACATGGTGATCTTATAGAACATGATGCATTGCTGTGTAAATAATTTTGGAGACAGTGGCTGTGTGTGTGTTTAACATAACTTGTTGTTGTTTTTTTACATAAAAGTTTTTTGTTTACAGTCTTCCTTTAAAGGACATTAATATACTGTAAGACAATGCAGAAACTGTTTACCGTCAAGCTGTTATCCTGTTATACATGTAATATCCAGCATTCCTAATTTTTCTGATGTATTTCATATCAACATATACTTTTTATATGTTGGTATTAATTCAGTGGTCATAATTCTAATACCTGAACTTAAAAACAAAATTCTTATCAGGACTCAGTCAACCATTTGGAATACAGCAGACTTTTCAAAAAATCTCTTTGAAAAGGAAATACAATACAATGCTGCACATTCAAAAGGAGATCAGATGGTTATTTTAGCTCACAAAAACAACTTCTCAAGGTTTCTATATAAATTTGATTAAGATGTGAAACACCCGTTTAACATGCCCTCATGGCCTCACCCATAGTTTCTATTATGAGTGATGTATTCCTCATTTTAGAGCGATATAATTATTTCAAAAAACAACCCTTTGTTCTGTATCATCAATGACTGGCACCCCACCAGCAACGCTAATATGACTTGAGTTGCATTGATTAATGGATGATTGCATATATAAATTCAATTTGGCTGAGACCCAAAACAGATTCTATTCCCTAGTGTCTGTATTGGGTTTGCCACTGTCCTCCAACAAGAGAAAAATTGGCTTCTACATGGAAGCTCGATATAAATTCAAGGGTCAGTGATTAAAATGTGTGAAGAAAAAAAGAAAACACCTTTTTTTCTATTATGTCTACTATAGCCATTATACAAATAAGGTGCTGCACATTTTAATGGTACAGAGATTGTGTAATTTGTAAAACATTTGCAACTACATAAATATAAGCACCACAAATAAATAGTCTTGTCTTTTATGCAAGGACCACACTTAAAACTATTTGGTGTAGATGCAATTTCTTTAATCCCACTGGATGATCAAAACTTTTCAAGACTAACAGGAATTGCGTCAAGTGCAAAGACTACAAGTGTGGATATTGGGACAGGCCCGGAGTCTCAACCCACAATGCTCTAACTTTTTAATCAGTATGCTTTTTTCCTAATGACTGGGGTCGGGATTAAAATGAAGAATCTGATCCAAGATCATCACTGTCTTCACTTAGCTGGACTCCTCCTTTAGCACGCTCCTTAATCCGACCTCAGGACCCTACATCTAAGCAGTCCTGGATCAAGAATGCATATCCAGAGCCCAGCTCCATCACTTTTGTCCAGTAATTAAGAGTGTGTGTCAACAGGAGATAAAGAGCACCATTAGAGCGACCCGAACAGTGGGAGACACACTTCTTCTTCATGGGATTTTAGGCTTATCTCGTTTTACTGGAACAGTTCTTCCCCCGCATTCACCTTTGATGTGTAAATAAGGCCAGAATCGAAGAAATAAACACGGTCACAAGCCAAAAGAAAATGGAGGCTTTGGCGAAGCAGACATCTTTTGGAAAAACAAATGGCATGGATACAGAATTTCTGCTTCATCATGATTTAATGTTGCTTAAAAGAGATTTTCAGCACTAGGACAATGCAGTATGAGTGTGTCTACCAGTATCCAGGAAATGTTTTATGGGCCGGCCAGATGAGGCTTATGTCACACAATGAAAGCATTGTTCTGTCTTAACAATGAAACATGTTGACATGCAATTACAGGTGATGTTGATCTAAAAATGGAATTTACACAAATTTATATGACACCATACTTTGTTTACTGTACATTATCAATTGATTAACTACTACCATTTCATATGTAAAAAATGTAAAAAAAAAAAAAAAAAAAAAAAATTGTTCTGATTAGTTAATTTTGTCTGTATATTATCATATATGAACAATGAAAACTTTGCTGGTGCCCAACATTTTTATTTTCTCAAATAGCTTAATTTATTTACACTACATAAATGTTTAGAGAGAATCTACACAGATTGATTGGTTGACGTGACTTTTTCTAAAGAGCTTATTAGCGTGTGTATTAAAACAGTGAAAGGCTTTTCCCAGGACTCTATCCAAACATCTCAGACATGCTGAAGAAATACCTCTACCTAACATGAGGGACAAAGAGATTTACAGAGAGATTTGGAGTTTAAGTCAACCATCTTTGCATGCCACTGAGCTTCCTCCTACCGGGCAACTATTTTCTAGAGTCAATTGTAACAATTTCTGCTGCGTCTATATAGAAATTATTATTTCACACGTACTCTTATTTCCTCAAGCTGCAGTTTGAATATTAAGAAGCTGAATGAATGTAGGGTAAATCAAGTCATCAAAATGTTTTGACTTCTCGCCTTTGCAGTCTCGCCGCATTGTAATATCGCCTGCTCTTCCCGCTCGAAAACAGGATCTGAGACGAGCTGTTGGCGCTGCAGCCTGAAATATAAATGTGACAAAATAAATTATAAATTGACACTACCGCAAAGCCTGTTTCAGGAGTCAGGCGGTTTCGGTTCAGAAGAAACAGAGTTATCTTTTTTGACACGAATATACATGCTCGCCATGATCCGCGCTCCAAAAACAATGTGTTATCGCTTGAGGTTTGTCTGCATTTAATTTTAACATCAGTACCTGCTTGCGACTTTAGTCTGCCTGTCAGAGACTACACAGCTGGGCTCAGAGCGAACACGGCAGCTTTGTGACTAGTGGGAATAAGCTGTGCAGAACTTTGGCTGTAGGACTGCTTTTTTCAAAGATGAAGGTCCCAAAGAGCCTGTCCCAGGAAACACTGTCCCTGCATCTGCTTCCTCAGTATGGTTTGCTACTTCTTACTGGCTGGAACACCCTTGAAGTTACTTCTGACACTGTTTCCTCTCCTCACACTCTGAATGTCTTTTAGATGATACTGATCCCCATGTATGACTTGATAGTATTGAAAGCTCATTGACATCCTTGAGATATATATATATATATATATATATATATATATATTAGGGGTGTAACGGTTCACAAAATTCACGGTTCGGTTCGATACGATTCACTGGTGTCACGGTTCGGTACGGTACGTTTTAGATACAGCAAAAAGAAAAAAATGGCAGATAAATTTCCTTGATTTTTAAAAAATGTTTTATTTATTAATTATTTATTAATTATTTATTTATTTAATTTTTTTACATTGAACAATGATGGAGCTATTCTTTACCCATCTTCTATGGTGTTTTCTTAGCAGCATACTGTATAAAACAAAAAGCTCTTTATAAAAAAAAAAAGAAAAAAGAAATGTTATATTGTTGTAGTAGTTATGAACAAATAAAAAGATGTAACTTTTTATATTGAACTCTATAACTCTTTACATTGAGTGTGTTTTTACTCAATTGGTTCTCTACAGGGCTTATGTTTTTGGAACAAAGCAGGAATTACTGTCTGGCTGAAATGTTCTCGTGAAGGAATATTGTAACGGGGCTCAATTACATTAAGCATGTTCTTAAAACCTGCGTTTTCCACTATAGGCGCTCGCTCACTCAGTACGCGCTGAAGGCTCATTGCATATGGCTAAAGGGTCTTTCACACAGGACGCAGTATGCGCAGCGCTGGACCCTGGACTCAGCGTTGCCCTTCAGATACAACGCGATTTGTGCTGCACTATGCCAAGAGCTAAGTAGGTGGAGTTTTCAAAACTGCCCGTGCATACGTTCTATTTTTAACAGTTCTTCTATCTTATAACGTGCAGGCCTGTTAATTGTATCGTACTGCTCAGGAAATTCTGACACAGTACAGTACTAGTCAATTTTTATTTCCGTGTTTGTTTGGATGCCCCGATCGATTGGTAAAGTGCACCCAAACACCAGACCTGTTGGTTACTGGAGGATCTTCTATTTCTGGTCTGTTAAACGCATTGGCCATTTTGCAACGAGCCTTTAGCGCGTACTGAGTGAGCGAGCGCCTGACTGAGTAGCCTAACATAAACATATAATTTGGTGGTTTTTTTCTTCTTCGGGGGTGTCAGGGGCGTTACCGGTTACGTCGTTTGGGTTATTGGGCTACCTTGTTGAACGCATATCATTATATTCACAATTTTTTTTAATTTCCAAATATAATTAATTAGTCCAACGAACCGTTCGGTACATAATGCGTACCGCGTACCGAACCGAAAGCCTCGTACCGAATGGTTCAATACGAATACGCGTATCGTTACACCCCTAATACTGTATATATATTTAAATCAGTTAAATAGTCTGAGTCTGTCAACAATCTAATTGCCGAATCACCAACAAATTAAAATAAATAAATAAAAAGTTAATATATTCACATATTGTAATGTTGCAATATCCCTTAAGAGCATCCGGTAGGTAAAAACCATTTCTAATACTCAGACAGCACTTTTTGTCAAACTATGGTGCAAACCCTTTCCTACTTTCCATTATTTATTCATACTATAATAGATCCACTGCATTTCCCCGTCATTCTGGGGAAAACGCAGTGAATGTACAATGGATGAAAAGGATAATGCATTTACCTCTGCAGTGCTTGTATCTTCTCAGCTGTGATTCCCTGAACAATCTTCTCCAGCACGTCTGTGTCTGCACTTGGCTCTACCTTCACTTGCTCCTTGCTGAAGGCGTATCGTCCAATGAGCAGCCCCAGAGCAAACACTCCCACCCCGGCTAACAAGTATTTGGCGAGGCAGGTCCCGTTCCTTCTCTGGCCCTTGGGTACCGACCGGCTGAAACGAGAACGTAATTAGGGTCCTCCTGCAGACGCTCAAAACGTCCGTGGGGGGAGACGGACGGTTGGATTGGTTCCAGGTCTGGGTCCATGCCTCCACCGGAAGAGCTGCTCACAGGTTGATGCTCCACACACTCCAGCTGGAAGCGGTCCAGACCCGGTTCCTCCAGCTCTTTCTCCATGTCCCATTCTAGTTCCAGGGAAGCAGTGTGAAGCTCCTCGTTCTCCAGATCTCGCACACGGAGAGAACTGCGGCCAGCACGTACTTTCCTATACGCCATGTCCGTAACTTAAAAAAAAAAAACACAGAAAAAAATACATTAAATGAATATCTTACATTTAATAACTTAATAATAATAAAATAATGAAAATGAATGACATTGATTATCAAGAAATCACGCCTGTGCACTATGACGGAAATGAAAGAAAGCATGCATTTATTTTAAAAAGCTTCTTTTTTTGTAACAATGTCTTTACTGTCATCGATTTAAGGCATCTTGCTATATATGCACGTATTGTCTTTATATAAAAACACAAATTCCCCACACTTTCAAAACACAAACTCTCCATCATCACGGTTGTTGTTAGCCAGTGTTTTGTGCCAGTTGGACACACATCACTCTCTACACACACAACGAACACTCTCAGGGAGAGATGTACAAGCTCACAGTTTGACTGTTGCTGCTAAAAAGGTCATTAAAGGTGATGACTTGGTTGGTTCAGATTCATAAAAGAGAAGCCAGTGTCTCAGCATACCATCAAATTTAACTATCCCTTTAACAGACACCGCTATCAAACTCAAACAGCCCAATCGATAATGACAAAACTCCAAACCGCCCAGAAATTCCAGACCGCACACGGGGCCATTATCCAGTCAAACCGAGTCCCTGAAATAGGTCGCCTTATAAAAATTACAGAGAGAATATCTGCTGTCGGCACTAGCACAGCGAAGGGAGCTGAAGAAACCTTTGATAGTCACACTTAAAATAGTCATTTAGAGGTGGAGAGAAATCTGCTCTGATAGAGGGAAATAACTTTGCAACTACTAAACATTACCATTCGACACACGTTTCATCGAAAATGGCACCGCAGAGGATTTCGCATCACATTTTGCACATTCATTCTAAGCACTTTCACTCCTCCTGTCTCTTTATACAATTTGGAGTACAGAATTGTTCTGTTCTCACTCTTTTATAGGAATGAAGGGACATGAATGATTTTTTATGCTTTCACTTTTAAATAGGTCCCACAGAATGTGAGAAAGGCAGAAATGATGTGCTGTTGTCTCTCAACATTAATCTTCAGTGCCTCACAAAACTTCCATTATTGTGGGCCGCTATTCCAGAGGAGCGATCAGCTTCATTTACACTCTGACCCCAGCAATGATATGGGTTGTCAAACTCTCAGGACAGAGCTAACCCTCATCTCCTCTCCGCTCCTCCTACACCCGTGCCTTCAGCTCTTTGCTCACAGACTGACAGCTGACGTTCAATCACCAGAAACATCAGTAATTTAACGCCTTTCGACCACCCAACAGAGCCATCAATTAAAGTAGAGGGAAATGCACCATTTTGGCTTTTCCCCAGTGATTGATGTTACCGTGAAAGTGGGTAAGATGCTTCTTCCCATGCTGTGCTTCAACTCTAAACCTGCACCACATCTGTCAATAAAATGATGCTCATTTTCTAGATGTGTTAATCAATTTCCTTACATGGATTATAAGGATGGAACCAAAGCACACAAAACAAAAGGCAATATATATATAGGGTGCTCGACAAAGAAAATAATAAAAAACAAAAGTCTGAACATCCTAGGCTCCAAAAAAAAAAAATTATATATATATATATAAACTGAATAATGAACTTAAGGGGGGGGGGGGGTGAAATGCTATTTCATGCATACTGAGCTTTTTACACTGTTAAAGAGTTGGATTCCAATGCTAAACATGGACAAAGTTTCAAAAATTAAGTTGTACGTTTGAAGGAGTATTTTCCTTCTTTCCTATTTTCCTATTGTCACAAGTTTCGGAAAGTTTTTTTCGAGTATGGGTCTGTGTGACATTAGATGGAGCGGAATTTCCTTATATGGGTCCTAAGGGCACTTCCGCAGGAAGTATAGCAGAGCACTGAGAGCACAACAGACTTCACTGATCAGAGCCGAGAGCGTCGCGAAATGTCACAAAAGAAGTGTGTTTTTGGTTTTAAGGGACCAGTGGATGGAGTTTATTTTTACAGAGCATCAACGGATTTGTGCAAGTGTTTGTGTTTGTTCCCTGCATTTCGAAAATGCTTGTTTTACAAACAAGGCCCAGTTTGATGCCGGATTTGCATATCGTTTATTTCTTAAGGATGATGCAATCCCAACTAAAAGGGGTCACGATCGTGTGCTGGAACCGCAGGCGGTGAGTAAAACTGCTTCAAATATCTCTGCCTCCTTGTTAGTGTGTCCGCCTCCCATCGGAGACCCGGGTTCGAGCCCCGCTCGGAGCGAGTCGTTCCTGCTGCTGCTCTCGTTCAGTTTCAGCCTCGGGATCTGATTCTGGATCATAAATAAACGGCTGAATCTGACTGTTAGCCATGGTTTGTTTTGGATGATGTTGTTTCCCTCACGGTCACAGCTTCCAAACGCTCTCAACGCAAAAGCCTACTCGCGCTTGTGATTCTTGAGCCCCGCCCACAGGGCCGCGGGAAGTAATTTTGAACAGGGGGTGCTGTGAATTTTTTTTTTTTTTGACAAAAAACCTATGAGCCTATAGGCCTATTTAAAATACATTTAAAAAATAAATACATTGAGATTTACTACTTTATTGTCATATAGACGGTTTCATCGAGCGCACGCGCCTGGACCTAAGTTAACTTCCGGTCTGTTGGCTGCAGTGCCTTGCCTTCTACAAACACAGTTAAAGTCAAGGTGATGAGTAGACTGAAGTTGGGCTCAAGTGGTTGTGCTGCGGGATGTGTTTCCCATACGTTTATTTATTTTTTTGGAGACTCGCCACAATTTTAAAACTGATCGATTTTCAAAAAGGCTTCGTTGAATAAACATGAGTAACGTTACGTACTGCACTTTTATTAATAATAATTCCTTACATTTAGATGTTTAAATATCAAAGCGAGGCACAGGTGTTTTTATATCGCTGTATTTCTGAAAGAAGACTTGCATGTTATATGCCTGATAGCAGCGTATGTGAGCGTAGCTCTGCTTTGTTTACAGCTGTTACTGGGGAAACTTCTATTTCTCGCGCTTTATGTCTATGCTTTAAAACATCTCCTGCTGGCAAATAATGAATTTGCATATTCATTAAGTCCGCCTGATCCACGCAGCAAACATATTTTGTTTGTTATCAAAAATATCTACTATAGAGGGACTTGGCTGTTGTTATTTGTTCTATTTGGAAGTCTACCGGAATTCAGTACTACTCTATAGGTACTCAAGATTAACATGATATTGAGTGAAAACGAGCATTTCACCCCCCCCCCCCCCCCTTTAACACAAGGCAAAATGTCGAACTCACAGGCACAATTAAAAATAGTTTCATATATTCTCATTACAACCTAGACACAAAAAACAAGGCAATTAAAAAATAAAATCTATATTTTAACAAAATTGTGTCTTAATATGTGAAAATCTTTCATCTGACAAATTAAAGTTATGTGGTGTGACTAACTTTTATGTTTATAAATTAATTCTTTGTTTAAAAAATAAAAAATAAACTTGCTACATAAACTCAATTAAGCTAACTGAGACTTTTTATAACACTTGCGTATTATTGCACTTTTGATGATTTTGATCGCTTCAATTGTCCTTTATTGTAAATTGCTTTGGATAAAATTGTGTGCTAAATGACTAAATGTAAATGATATCACTTTTCTTATTTGTTAATAATATTTTAAGATTTTAAGCCTGGATTTTCCTCTCCCGAGAATCGGAACAAAAATCTTGTTGAGCACCTTGATTGGTCGCGTTGGAGATGGAGGAAACTGCTTCTTGACGTTTTGTAGTAACACGATTCTCTGAATAATTTGTCGAAAACATATCACAACCGATCATGTGAAGTGCTACCTCTGGCATGATAATCTTTCAAATCGTGTAGTGTGTGCATGTTTAAGATCCGAGGGAAGATAATCTGCAAAGATTCTCCTTTTAAGTGTGCCGCAACCAGATTTCATAATCGATTAGGATTTTAAAACTCCTGTAGTGCGAGTCCGGCTTTAAGTTGACAGAGAAGATTCTCATCAAACTTTTCAGCTGGATTCCCAAAAGAATCATAACCACATTATTTTTTTCTATTTGTTAGAGTCTGATTTACGCTAGGACCAATACGGTTACTCTGTAAACTAAAACCAGTGGAATAGAAAACACCTTGTGTTTCTGGATTTATCCCATCAATATTTATGAAACCCGTCAAAACAGCATTTATGTTCCCTGGAATAGGTATAGACAGGCTGAGTAGATCATGTCACCCCCAGTGGTGGAAGGCCCAGGCACTGCTTGGGGCAGCTGAGAGAGCATGCAGGGGAAAGAAAGAGTAATGGCACCTATCACAAGTTGCCAGAAGTTTCTTGGCCTTACTCCCACAAGAATCCTCCAGCATGGATGGTGTCCTCTCCATAACATCCCCTAATATACCATGGGCACCTCAATGGATGTCACAAGCTGTTAGACGTACAGCAAATTGCCTGTACAGAGCACACTACTTCAAGTTAAAATTATCTGCTGCAGTGGGAGAGAGAAACAACCAAAAACTCATTTACAGCATCTGTCAAATATGATTTCAAATCTATTCACTATTCATTCAAAATCAATGACAGATTAAAAACTATACAATTATTTGAGATCTGAAGTAATGTTTTACACCACTTTATATGTGCATATGCAGATAATGTTCTCAGAGGTTCTCATTGATTGAACACAACAAAATTTAATGCATGGTGCAGTGAAAATAAAAATAAAAGAATACAGACGTCTTTGTGCTCAGAGCTGATTTTCTTGTTCTTTTGTCTACGCATGGGATGAAGAGAGGGAAAGTACAGAAACACCTTACAGGAAATAAGAAGAGAGACATCTCAGTGTTGTCCCACTTACCCGTCAACACTTCTGACATGACCTTGTCAGTTACCCTAGTTAGAAGGCATAAAAACTAGCTGTCAATCATGTTGCACAGAGCCCAACAAGCATAGGTCCAAAAGAATATGTTTGCAGCTAATAAAAACAGATATCTTATACAGCACTTCACAAATCACTTCAGTAAGAAAGAAAAAAATGGATACATCATAATTTGCACAGAGAATCCCCAGATTTCAAATACTAACAGTTCTATAAGACGATAGGTTTTACAATGTCAATGCTGATGGATCTGAATTTTGAAGCTTCCCAGAGTTTAGACACTAGCAAAACAATTCTGAATTCATACAAGGTGAAACACGACCTAAACCCGAGGCAGAAATAGGCCATGCCACAGAAAGCATCACTGGGCCCAAGACACCATAGAAAAGCACTATTTTCATATGACATATGAATAAAATATGCTTCCTCAGGGGTACATGCTACATGACTCGCAGGTCTCATTCACATTAAATTCTAAATATACAGGCATTTCCAGGAGGTCAGACAAGTCCATAGTGATACGGGGCAGATGTGTTTTTTTTTTCTCTGAACCGCAAGGTGGATGTTAGGGTTTAAATATTGCTTTACTGGCGACTCCCTCCAGCAATTTTCTGTTAAAACACTTATGCATGTTTTATGTTTGTCCCATAAGGGGAAATTTAAAGAAAAGGAAGAAGAAAACATTGAGCTAAATTAGATATTATATTGAAGTACTAAGGGAATTTCTAATACATACCAGAACAGACAGCTGACCAAAACAGCTCCTTCTGGCAGTTATTCATAAATATTCATAACTAAAGATGGTTCCAGAACACAAACATTATTATATTTTCACATGGACACTTGAAACAGAAAACTGTTGTACATTTGTACAACTTCAGAAATGCAAACACTTTATTGATGTACAAATCCTCTGAGAATAATAAGTATTGGAAAAGATTTGTATTTTTATGGTATTTATAGTAAATTAGCATAATTAAATATGCTCAACTGCATCCATTTTGTTAAATGCATTTAATATGTGTTCTTGATTTAATTTTATAAACGTTGCATTCAGTTGACAAAAGAAAAACACCATTTTCATAAGTGTTTCACTTCAATAACCCATAATTATTGCAGAGATATAGGATAATTAAAATTATAGAAAAAGTCAAAGTACTCTACTGACATTTAGTAGT
>NW_020527400.1:0-47500 GCF_003368295.1 Carassius auratus | reverse complement strand
TCAAATTTAAACTGAAAAAAAGAAAAAAAAAAAGAAAAGACGAACGGTTTAGCAGTTTTGGAAAACAATTAGCAAAGTGCATGTCTGTAGAGTGTATTTGTGATGAAGAGTTTCATTGAGTGTTTATTGTTGAGGCCGTGTTCAGTATGCACGTCCCGGCAGTGAGGGGGGCATCTGTGCCCTGTGGACAGATTAAGAAGTGATTGTACACGAGGGAATCAGACAAGGACACCAGACCGGCAACTTTGACTCAGCAGTGAAAAGAGCTCAGCGGTGTCAAACAGCCATCAGCCACGCGGCCGGACTTTATTTAAGACGACGGGTGCTGTGCATGTGTGTGTGTGTTGAGTGATGAGGTTAGCAGACTTTCACATGATAAAGCATGAAGGTGAGTCAGGAGGGCGCCTGGAAGCCCCAAGCATCCCCCATCACATCTTTACCTCTGTTTTTTAAGAGTTTTAAGCAAAAGTCCCACCGGCCGTAAAGTCCAGACCCCATCAGGAAGAGACCCTGAGACCCTGTGGATGCAGAACAACCACAACACATCTTTAATGCAAATACCAAATGTCAAAGCCTGGCATTTGACAAAGATTTCTGAACATAATGTGAAATCAGTAGGTTTTGCTCCGAAGATAAATGCAACAATAATAGGACTCGAATGCAGATTTTAAAATACATAGCTCTCTAAATTTTGATTAGATGAGCCACAAGTAAAACAGCACAAACTGAATGCTACATTAATATACCAAGTCTTATATTACTATTAACATTAATCCATCCATCCATCCAAACATACTATTATATATGATATATAAAGTATATAATATAAAAGGCGTACATAAAATATGTTTTAAAACAATGCATTTAATCTTTGTTTTACACTGAAAATGCATTTAAAGAGCAGGGTGACAGCAGTATTTGGAAACGCAAGGTCAAAGCAGACAAAAACTAATTTTTATAATTGTTTATAATTATATATAATTCGATTTATATAAATGCAACTGCTTATTAAACATTGGTGTTTTTTTACCATATTGCATTTGCCATTATTTTATAAAATTATTGACAATTTCTTAATCTTCGCTTACCAATGTTGAATTCAAATAAATAATATGTAAATATTCTATAATATAAGTTTTGCATAATACTTACGGTGAAGAATGCATAGATTGTGTTGCAAGCAATTTTAGAGGACAATATTTCTTTTAGTTTTGTTTAAGGTAATTTCTGCACCGTTAGCATCAAATGAAATTACAAAAATAAATTTACTGTCACTGGTTACAGATGAACACAACTTGTTAAACCAACAGCAGTGAACTTGCATCTCTGAAAACAGCAGTAAAAATAATGTATTTATGATGATGTAAGCTAGTATTTGGTCAAATACAATAGGATTCATCTTCACAATGAAAAGAGGACATAATCTATGGGATATTTGGGGTTTTATGGCGCCAGAGTTTACACATTGTGGTTAAATCAATCTAAAATGGTTTACTTACAGTCGTCTCCGCATACAAAGTTTGTATATGAAAATATATTTGCCTTTCCAAAAGGTATACTATTGTATCTTATTTACACCTAAAGGTTGCGTATTAGTACCTTAAATGATAGTACCCCATGCAGTGACAGACTTTGCACCTTTTTTTTTTCAAAAACAAAAACAAAAATCTCAATCAGTCAGTAATATTGAAAAAAAATCTCAATCAGTCAGTAATATTGCATTTCAGATGTCACGACCATGTTGTATCAAACACACATGCTCGCTGCCCGCCAGCGTCCCCCTGCTAAGCTCATTCTAGTCTAATTAATTTGCACTTATTAGCTAAATATGCTTTTGAAGGGCCAGTCACTGTGTTGTGACACTATTTGCCCAGTGGAGCTCCTGTAATAAAGTGTACAAATTCACCAGATAATTGTGCGCTGATACTGGTGGTGCCCCTCAAGTGCGTACACTTGAACCCACAGGCGCTCCAGGCCCTGCCACCCGTGTGTGTGTGTGTGTGTGTGTGTGAGTGATGGGGGTTGGTCTGTGCATTATTCATCTCCACTGCTGAGTTTGAGGGTGGCGTTGGGGGAACGGCGTCCCTCCCCGACTGCGTCTGAGCTCAAGGAGAGGCAGAAAATTAACAGGCCAGACCTGTTCACATGAACTAATAGCTCAAAGCCACTCTCAAAGACAGATAAATAGATATTTAAATTGCATTTACTTTGGAAATTCAACTGAGATAGTTTTCATTAGACATGTAATCACCGGCTGAATGCAAACGGAGTGATGTCGCCTTGCTTAAGATGGAAGAAATAAAACCTGATTCGTACTTTGCTCTTAAGTCTAATGACATGTTCCTGCCATACTGATGTTACTATTAAAATGATAATTTAAGGTGACAGGTTTAAGTAATAATCAAATCTGCACTCAGATATATAAAATGAAAGCTGTCAGTTAGTAAAAAGATACAGCAGATAAAATATCCTTATTAACCTGAAACACTTACATGGGTCAAAACACTCATCTTTTCCTATATTTGTCTTTTCAATTCATATTTCAGACATTCCTGAATAAAAGTGTCTTTGATTTATTTTACTTTAAAAAAAAAAAAAAAAAAAAAAAAAAAAATATATATAGATATATTAGATTTAATATTAGAAAACAATATTTTTTTAGAATTAAAAACTAAAATGAATATGAAATGTTGTGAAATATGGAACATAAATGGCATACTGATATAAAGTTTAAAAAGTAAAAATAAATAAATTAATAATAATAATAATATAATAATAATAATAATAATAATAATAATAATAATAATAAAATTAAATAAATACACTCAAAAATAATTAAAAATCATAAAACCTTTTTTTCAGGTATAGAAATATTTTTTACTAACTAACTAAATATATACACAAAGGTTGGAAAAAAATATGGAATAGAAAAAAAATAATAAAAAGGAATATAAATATTAGAAAAGTTACAAATAAATAAATAATGCAAAAAATATGGAATAGAAATGGATAAAAGACATAAAAAGAGATAGACAGCAGAAAACAAGCATAAAACAAACAAACAAACAAATAAATACAAATATGAAATAGAAATAATATATATATATATATATATATATATATATATATATATATATATAATATATATATATATATATATATATATAATATAAAGGGATATACATATTAGAAAAATGTAAGCATTAAATAAAGCAAAAAAAAAAAAAAAATGTGGAATAGAAATTGATAAAAGAGATAAAAAGAGATATAAATATTAGAAAACTTAAGCATAAAAAACAAAAAACAAAAAACAAACAAATAATATAATCCAAAAATATGGAATATAAATCAACAAAAATGAGAAAAAAACATTAAATAAACAAATAAATAAATGTAAAAATAATGCATGCAATTCTGTCCATGTGTTGTAATTTGCAAGAAATCAAAGTATTAAAACGGATGTAAATAGCAGACAAATAATAAAAGAAAATAAATGAACAATCAGAAAAGTAGAAGAGTTGTCAGTTGTTTTGTTTGTCAAAAACAGCGGGCAAAGCAAAACTCCTCACAATACAAGAGTAACAGCTCCCAATGGCAGAAGAAACAGAGAAACCAAACATCTCCCTCCTCCTTTGATTCGTCCCTTGCTGTTTTTGCGGATCAGTTTGCCTGCGCTGCTCGCGTCTGGGCCGCATTCCACCCATCCCACGGGAGTCGCACTGTCCGTCTGAAAATCAGCCAGAATAAAAATTTCATTGGCATTCCCCTTCCTACTCCAATAAAAGCAGATACATGGACTTATCGGAGGTGGGGAGGTTCCATCCGGCACAAAGCCTCGCCTGCTAGAATCATTCTTAGGGGCCGTAAAAAGTGTGCATGTCAAACGAGCCCCAGGGACGGCCCCTCAGCTGAGGTGATCTGCAGGTTTAACAAAGTGAATTGACTGGACACGTCAGTTAATTAGGCATTTCAATACACCATTTCTCAGACAGGCTTTTCTAGGCGAGCTTGGGTACCTGAATATATTTCTTCTCTTTCAAGCTTTACGGCCGAGCTCTATATCAAAAGCTTTGCGCCGCCGAAAGATGGGAATGCTGTCTTTAACTAGGATTGACAGAGGCTCGCTGCTGAAACGCATCACCAGAATTGGAGAATAGGTAAATTTGTCAGGAGACAAAGGCCTGCCAGAGTTTGAGGCAATACGTGCTGTATATTTTTCAGATAATAAGGCATTAAATAGATCTGAACAGCTCAAAGAGGGATCTGGGCGGTTATTGCAGAAGCGCGGCAGGCAGAAATCCCTGACAATACCCTGTTCAGACAGTTTTACATTGTTTCAACACACATTTATCATCTTTCTACGTCCAAATGTGATCACTCAGTGCACTCTACAGAACATCATATATTACATTATTCCAGGAGGGCAAAGATTCCTGGGCCTGCTGAGAAATAGACACTGGCACGTGCTCTTTTTCTGTCTTGCTCGCCGTAAATGACGACACTGTACTGCCTTCTGCCAGTTTAAACGAACAGTCTGTAAATCTCAGTGGCTATGCTTCATGAGCTGCTTTACGAAAACTCGAACACAAATAATATGTGTAACAACTTGGTTTTTACATTTTCTGAAGGTATTTTTCTGAACAAAACTGTTGGGGGTGGTTTTCAAGGTGTTGCTTGCAACGATGTTCTGCATGGTTTTAGTGCATTGCTTTCTGGTTGCTTACTGCTATAAAACATAAATAAATAAATAAACAGGATCATAGAAACATCTAAGGTCCTTTGCAAGTGCGTGGGATTTTTCCATATGCCATGAAATATCAGAGTGTTGCTAAGATGTTCTGAGGGGTTTAGTGCAATGGTTTGCAGTTGTTAAACAGTGTAATTCAGAACAGAAAAGAACATCTTTAGGACATGATGCATGGAAAATGCATGGAATTTTTCCAATTGCTGGGCAAAAATAAGACGTCTGAATGCTTATCTTTATCATTGTACAAGCATTATGGGATGAGTTACTTGCCAGAAAGTTTGGTGAGCAATAATAATAATGATGCGTTGACTTCGTAAATGCTACTAACTTGTTCAAACTATCGTAGGCCGTTCACTACATTTACTGGAGAAAGTATACTGGAATAATGTTTGCACAAGAATAAGAAAAATAATTGCAGGTACTCGATTGACAAATTGATTGATAAAATGTTTGATCTGCCGCAATACTGCAACAGATTTTAATTCGTAAAGTCAATTTGATCAGTTATAACAAATCAGAATGTACTTATGGACGGAGTAAGCAAGCAATATAAACTTTTTTATTTTTATTAATCTAATTAAAAACGTACCTCTTTAATTTGTCTCTTAAACAACTTTTCTCTGGTGATGCATAGTATCCTGAACTTTTCCAATCATTAAATCTGCTTAAATTCCATCTCTTCCTTACGAAATCAGCCTCAAGCTTGTATTAAGATCTGCTTTTATCCAAAACACAACCTAAAGATAGAAGCAACTCCAGTGCACATCACAATATGGAGAGATAGATAGAGAGATAGAGAGAGAGAGAGAGAGAGAGAGAGAGAGAGAGAGAGAGAGAATATCTGCCACTAGCTTTATTATATTGCAATTCCATGAAATGCTGTTTCATGTTGACCTTGAGGCCCCGAAACCCATTTTATTTACACAATCAGACATATTTTCAAGTAAAACTTGAAACTTAACTCACCTTATTAAATGATAACTAATAAGATCCTAAAAGTGGCCACTGAATGAAAGCAGGTAGATGAACTGGAGTGGTTGAAAAATGTTGGGATTTTTAACCCCCCCCCAAAAAAAAATATGTTTGGAATAATGTTTGCACAAAATCTGAAAAAATAAATAAAAATAATAATAATAATAATAATAATAATAATAATAATATATAATATATATATATATATATATATATATATATATATATATATATATATATATATATATATATATATGATTGTCAATCTTTCATTATGACTGATCATATACAGGCCTCGTTGAGCTGAATATATGCACCTCCGCTTTTTTAAGTTAACACTGACAAAATTATCCACAAATAAAGATTTCTTTATTTATTCTTTTTCTTTTTTTTTTTTACTTAAATGCTGAAAAGTCAGATCAATGGGGCCTACAATCAAATTCCAAAAAGAAATACATAGCCTGTGCTAATTAACAAAAACATGTTTACAAAAAGACTGAATCCAAGTTTTTGCTGATGCAGTAATATATCATAATGAGAGATTTACAAGGAACTTTTTAAAGGCAAGCCATTTTTGATTGGGAAAAAACAAGTGTAACAAGGTGGGGAAAGAAGTAAAAAAAAAAAAAAACAGAAAGTGACTTTTTTTTTTAAAGTCACTTTCTAAGTTGTTATTCCCAGTTTGAACATAATCAGTGCGGTTTAGCCAAGATAACCAGAACACAACTTGAGGGAAAATTCTGTCATTACACTAATGTGACCTCGGACCACAAAAGCAGTCATAAGGGTCAATTTTTTGAATAAATAATTGTTCCATTGATGTATGGTTTATAAGGATAGAACAATATTTGGCCGAAATACAACTATTAGAAAATATGAAAGTGCCAAAAATCTAAATATTGAGAATATCACCTTTAAGGTTGAAGACCTTAGTGTTACATATTAGTAATCAAAAAT
Organism: Carassius auratus; assembly: GCF_003368295.1. NCBI lineage: Eukaryota > Metazoa > Chordata > Actinopteri > Cypriniformes > Cyprinidae > Carassius > Carassius auratus. Next base: position 40,824 of record NW_020527400.1, on the reverse strand, counting down.
TACGTTTTGATGTATTTTAAAAAAATATCTTTATGGAATATGATCATTGCTTAATATCCTAATGATTTTGGCATAAGATCATTCTGACCCCTACAATGTATTGTTGGCTGCTGCTACAAATAAAACCAGTCGAGACACTCACGACTGGTTTTGTTGTCCAGGGTAACAAATTCACATATTTTTGATCAAATCCGAGAGCGTCCTGACCCTGCAAAGAAAGCATGAAACAATTATTCTCTTTCTTGTTACCATCCACTTTTAGTAATTAAAAGCAATTTTTATTTTTGGGTGAATTATCCATTTAACTCTTCAACAATCTGCCATGCTGAATCACACACAATATGAGAAGGAATTTAAACAGGGTTCATTTTTTGCTTTCTGTTGACTTTAATCTTGCTTGTTGAGCAGAAACACCCTTCACACTGACACAGCGTTTTAACTTGCACTTGTGTTCCTCAACTGACAGCGACAGATGCGTCCTGGACGAACAGAACAACAGTGATGGACATCAGACGACTGTCAACCACACACTGGGAGGAAGTGGCCTCGACATGGCCCAGTTTGGTTTAATGTCACGGCTGTTTGCCTCAGACAGAGATGGATATGGTAATGTTTGTTGAGTCGGGTGGGTTCGTGTTTATTTCTATCTTAACAAGCTGCGAGATGCAGTACGAGAGCATGTTCGTGTAACTTTTGGCAGCGGTGTGAAGTGAGAAGGAGGTTGGCTGATAGGGCTTCCCGCTAGAGGCTTTCAGGTCTCTTTACACTGGCTTCTAAGGACTTTTCATGTTCTTATGGAAAATATCCCTTTGAAATCCCTGCGCTGCACATTTTAATCTCATTTGTGGGGGAGAGTGATGCTGAGACAGGCCTGGGGAGAGCGTGAGCGTTTCTCTAACTCTCGCACTCCCTTCCTTTTCTTAGCATAATTTTTATTCGTCAGAAGAATCCCTAGGCTGACATCGCTGGAGTGATTTAATTGATTTTAATCATCCACCTGAGAGAGGGAATTTGCGCCCTCTGTCCTGGAAGATAATGCAAGCGTCTTGGAGGATATCTCACTCCTCGTTAATGCTCTGCCATCTCCTGTCTTATTATGAAAGGAAACTTTTGGAAATTACAGCTAGGCATTTGCATAACTAATCGTAGGGATGTGTGCCATTTCCCCTCACAGTGGAGTTGGATTGATTCCTTTAAAACTCTTTGTGGATACAATTTAGTGTAGAATTGTTTGAGATTCATGTAGCAGCATCAGAATGTACTGTAGTGACTTGAGACGTTTGTTTAGGCCAATCAAACCAAGATTCGTTGGTTTAACTAGTTAGAATGGTCTAGTTAGTCCTAATGGTTCTGTATGCGAACTACACCATTGTTCGGCAAAAAGTGTCTTTCCCCATTGATGATCTTTCAAAAGTACCTTTGACTTCGTACAAAATTTTTAGGCTAAAATTTAATTAGATATCGGTGGACTGATGTTTCACCTGATGTTAAATAAATTCAGTTTATGAAGCATGAAATGGACATGTTACACAAATATAGTTAGGTCATTGACTACTGGCTAACCTTATAGATTTTATATATAAAATCAAATAAAAATCTCCTTAAAATTACAACACATTTTTATAACAGATTTATAATACTTACAACATTTTTATAAAACTTTGCAAACCAATTGAATAAAACAAAACAAAACAAAACAATCTCCTAAAAAATACAACACATTCATGACAGAGGTATCAGACTAAATATTAAACATAATTCACATTAATACTCCTGGGGTGCCACGTTTTTTTTTTTTTTTTTTTATTTTATTTTTTTTACTTTGCAAACCAAATGAATAAAATAATATATCATAAAATTAAATACAAATAAAAACACATTTATAACACAAGTATCAAATTAAATATAAATCATATTAATTGAATATAATAATAATAATAATAATAATAATAATAATAATAATAATAATAATAATAATAATAATAATAATACATTTTACTTAATATAATATATAATATAATATAAAATAATCAGAATAATAAAATAAGAATATAAGAAAATTGTACTTAAAGCTAATTTAATGATTATCATGGGATCTGGGTATATTTTAAAGTTAACATCATCATATTGAGTGTAACAGGAAATGCACAGTAATAATAAACATTATAACATGATATTATAAAGAATGTATTTATAAGTAAAATTTTCATTCTTATTTGAACTGATTTGAATTGAGCACAAAAACCATAATTACTGCCGCCTCACCTCTTCACCTGTGAGACAGTCGCTCTCGTTCTCTGACTCTCTGTAGATTTGGTCAGACAGTATCATGCCCCATAATGAGCAGACGTCTGGTGAAGTCTGGTGTCTATCAAAGCCGCTGATAATAATTAATGCATAGAATTGATTTGAAAGTTCACTACAGATCCACAAATTCCCTTGAGCTGATACTCAGCTCACATGCTTTCACACTGACGCTGCTGAGACCTTCCCTTTCACCTCCTTCTGAGACATTTGGAAAGAACGCATTGTCCATTGATGATTCATATAAAATGTTCTCTATTTTCGCTCCAGGAAAGAAGCATAGAAAGGTATATATCGGTAGTATTAAGGGACTAAAATCAATAAAATGCTAGATTTGGACTTTATATATTTAATCATTGATGAATGATTGAAACCTGTCAAGATCATGTACAGGTTATATTTCACCTCAAAATAAAAAAAAAATAATTTGGAAATATAGTTTTTATAATGGTAGTATTAAAGTACTGCATTTTGTTATAACTGCAGAAAAGACTTTTTTTTTTACTCAAATATAACTATTATTATTATTATTATTATTATTATTATTATTATTATTATTATTATTATTATTATTATTATTATTATTATTATTAGCTTTTGTGCTTTTTATATATTGAAAAATTTATTTATACATTTATTTATTTATAAATGTATTATTTTATTTATTTACTTTTTCATTTGAGGATGAAATCTGATTTTGACATGTTTTTGTGAGATTCAGATGATAACTGGTGCCTAAAAAAATAAATAAATGTGGTTTATGATCTACTCTGAAACAATTTTCACTTTCCCCTCAAATTGACAGTAGATTCGATTTTAAAAAGGCATTAAAATATAAAACAGAAATAGTGTTTTTGCAAGAAGTACAGCTTTTTAATTTATTTATTTAGGTGATAATTGGATGCTAAAATCATTGATAATTTAACTTCAAAATTTCAAAAGGCTCATATGACTGTGACAAATATAGATTGATATTCCTTTTTAATAGTTTTGATAACAGCTGATGCCCAATTGACTAAAATGGCCTTTTTTAGGACACAAAAAACATTCTCTTTCAAAAAGAGTCTTTGGCCTAAAACATCTCTTCTCAGTGAAGTGATTTGCCCCTATTTGCATGAGACATCTTATGAGTTTAGAAAGTTATTAATAATTTCTCAATGATTCCAATACATATAATTAAAGATGAAGTTTGTTTACATTCATAAATTATAAATGTGCTTTAGCTACTGTAAATCCTATAATGGTCTGCAGCTTTAAGGATATGACATGAATGAATGCTTAAACCAAATATAAATATGTTTTAGACAAATAATCATTCACATTTGAGATAAAAAATGCATAGCCACATTCAAATCAAATAATCAAATGAGATATTTGAGGTTGAAATCAATGGTTCTCTCCTCTAATATCAGCCATGCGCTCAAATGGCTATGTGCCTCAATAAACACTCAAATTATTCAGGCATTCCTGATCACTTAAGGGTGAATGTTCGCGAAATGATGCGTTCCTCAGAAACTTTCAATTTCATTTCTCTTCTCCCTTTAGAGTTCCAGTGCAATTTGTTTTATAAAGAAATCTGGAGGAAAAGCAAATGGAATGCAAAACCAAGCTGTAACAAGCCATTAGTTTGAAAATGGGATGGTGAATATTATAGTACACAAGAATAGCAAAACATGCTGAAAAAAAAAAAAAAAAATACCCTGCCTGGGGAAGAAATTTAAATATGTAGTTTACTAATATTTAATTTATTGGCTTCGCAAGGGAACCAAACATTTAGCAGCCGCATTTTTAGATCAGAAATAGAAAAATACAGTGATTAATGTTTCCTCAGACTGACCACAAAGTATTTCGAATTCTCTAAAGCCACACTTCCCAGAGAATATATACCACTTTGCTTAGCGACACCCAGACTTTCCTTTGACGTTCTTGTTGTGCAATTGCATATGAATTATAATGGCAATCCATTTTAAAGGAAACAACCTCAAGCCTCTCAATCATTCATCTCTTTTCAACTGACATCATTAATTCTCTCTTCACCTCTATTCTGGAGTGCAACACTCACTTTTTCATGTTTCATGCTGTTTAAAATGCAGACTCAGGGTTAATAAAAAGCATTCATTTTGCTGTGTTTGATTTTAAAGACCTCAAATGGATAAATTTACTTTCCTTCACATGTTCACCCCTCTATCCGTGGTGATATTCTCACAGTGTCCAGCTGTTTAACTGGCTTTAAACGTCATAGAAACACTAACTTTGCATTATGCATCTGCACTGGGGAAAGAGTGGCCCTCTTGCTCTGAGATCTCTATCTCTTTCTCAGCATCTTTCTCTCCTTCTTTCTTCATACTGGTCATCTTGCTTCATGCTGCTTCACGTTAGACCAAATTAACTTTGTAAATAGCCTACTTTGTTATCCTCTCGTATGAAAATATGCTGGTGTGTGTTACTCGCTGCGCTGTGCTGAGTAAACAGCAAATGTTGCTTTGTTTTGATTTTCTTGTGCAATCTTAATTGCAAAAACACAATCAGCTGTTTGTAGGAGGGTGTTTAATCTTTGAGTTTAATGATTTGAGGAAGTGCACGCCAGAAGAATTATTGTATTGCTTCCCAAAGGGCTTTTCTTTCTCTTTTTATTTTCCCCCTCTCTCCATCTCTTTTTCAAGGTATGCAGCAACATATACTGCAATTTATAAGGAATCATTGCATTAATACAATGAATTTTTTTTTATAAAAAATTATATATATATATATATATATATATATAAACAAGTCAAAATTGTGAGATATAAACTAAGAATTACAAGAAAGTTTAATAAATAAAAAAGATACAGATATAAAATACCTTTTATTTTTTCCCTTTTATTATTATTATTATTATTATTATTATTATTATTATTATTATTATTATTATTATTATTATTATTTTAACATCTGGTGGCAGAAACAGGCTTCCATGCTGTTCAGTACAGAAAAAAAAAATATATATATATTAATCAAAGTAATTTAATAGTAATAAAAAATTGACAATTTCACATAAAGAAAAGCGATACAAAATATGTTATTTGCAAATATGTGGTAGATAGGTAGGTTCAGTAGATAGATAGATAGATAGATAGATAGATAGATAGATAGAGAATGTTAACCAGCTGATATTTGGTCAATCTTTGTGAAATCTATCCCAGTCTTCCTTTGATATTTTAGCATCTAGCTGCATGCAGGACAGTGAACGGCTGAGATATGAACATGGATTCATAAGGACTTCACCCCAGTACTGATGTGAATTTCTCATCCCAGCTTCAGGGGAAATGACATCAGCACCCGGAGCGCCTGGGGAAAGAGGAGCGGTATAAGCTCAACGGGAGCGTGTTTGAGAGAGAGCCACTCATCTACAGCACCGCAGCACTGCTGGAGAAACACCGATGGAGATGTCCTGTCTCTAGTGAAACTTACTCTACAGCTCATTCCTGCAGGATATACTTGCACCATTTTCCTGACATGCTTGATTTTGTACAAATAAAGAAAAGTCTAGCTGTCATTTGTGTCTATGAGAGCCATAAGAAAATGTATATCTATGTCTATTCATGTCTATGCATGTAGGAGCCTTAATAAAATAAGGGCTTTTTCTGGAACTAACATATTTACTCATACTATTTTTTACTGTACTCTGTGCAGTATATGAACTTTCAGTACTGACATGAAATGAAATGGGATGAAATACCTGACCTATTACAAAACATCTAATAATTCAATGCATTGCCTTGACTTGAGCTTCCTGTATATCAAATTAACCAGAATTAATTACAGCTTATAGTAAACAATGCTATTTAAACTCTTATTCAATCAAACTGACAAAACTATTTTAAATACATAATAAAATGGTGGGTTTTATTGTTTTAACTAAAACATTTATTTCAGCTACTTGTGAAGGCAACATTAAATGTAGTTAAACTTGAAAAACTAAAATAACACTAGAATTACTACACAAATATTACAACTTACTTAAATTAAAATGTAAAATATATTATGAAAATATTAAAAGAGATTCAAAATATCAATTACAATTATATCGCAATGGCAACACTGTGATAAAAGCGTATAACAAAATGTATTCAAGTTTAAATTAACAATAAAACGAAAACTGAAAATGTAAAATAATTCAAAATGTTAATAAATACAAACATTATTTAATAAATAGTAATACAAAAATTCGAATTTAAATCTAATTACAAATTGACTGTTAACTGAATTGACTGGCTATGTTATAACCTTACTGTGCTTAGCAAAACAAACAAACAAACAAACAAAAAACCTTTACCAGAAACAATTGTGAGTTCATATGAGAACTGTATGTCTATGCAAAGAGTTCAAAGCATTGCATTCTCAATTTTTCCACAAGAGGCACTATAATGTATATTAAGTACATATTTTCTAAGAATAGTTTTCCCTTTCAGATCAATTGTTTTTTGAAGGAACAACAGTTTGAAGAGAATCTTGCTAAGCAAATAAAAATTAAAGTCAGATGCCTGAATAAAAGCTCTCAGGCAAATCATTTGCATTTGCGTTCACATGCAAGCTTAAAGGCCTTTGAAATCAGCTGCCTATGTGTATGCAAGATGCCAGCTCACTAGATTTTAGAGCAGACCTATTATCTTTTTACCACGTTTTTACAGTTGAACATACCACTAGTTCTCTCGATGCCGAAACCTCCTCACTGCGCAAAAATCCCACAAGCGTGTTAAACTGTGCAGCGTTAGGCCTTGTATAATTCAGCGAATTCAAATTCTGATCACTCTCGCCGTCTCTTCTATACAGTTACTTTTACAGAGCTTCATTAATCTTCGTTGAACACAATGACATACATCTTTAATGTGCTTGCTGTCAAGTCGCATTTCAGTTAGAGTGCAGCAAAGTGAATGACAGCAAGCAATATTAATAAATTTAACATGGACTGTATAAATTTTTAACAGAACAAGAATGGGAGGCCGGGCTCATCTACCCCTCCTTCCCTCCCTCCCTCTGTGTTTTCAAACTGACTGGTTTTACGGGCGAACGGGACGGGCGCGTTCTCTCAAAGTTGAGGCCCTCAGTATAAATAGATTTACATGTCATTAATAAGTAAATTAGGAAAACGCCTTTCAAGTGAAGACAAGTACATAAGCATAATCTCCATATTAAAGGAGTATCCTTTGAAAAGCCACAGAGGAATTTGAGGAGTCAGGCGATATGTCATGCCGCTCTCGTCTGCTTTCTCTACACCTTTAATTACGGAGGAGTTTGATTATGGATCCAGCGTCTCTCCACCACCGAGGTGCCAGGAAACGAGCTGCATGCAGAGTCACCTATGATCATTTCCTACACGCCGAGGCCTGCTTTTCTGAGTTGAATTAGTGACAGCTCTCCTCAGTAATAATATTAAAATATTAAGATTAATTCCATCAAAGCTCACTCCAAAAAAAAAAAAAAAAAAAAAAAAGAATGAATCCAAAAATGACGATTAAGGATGCTATTTCAAATTTTAAAAAAAAATTACTGCTGTGATTTTTGGCTTTCCCTCCAAGTCCCAGCAGAGATAATTTGCTGTACGTTTAAACCCGATGAGAACCCAGTCTGTCTGTGTTAAATAAGAAAGTTACGCTTGATATGAGCCATGTTTTCGCAGTAGCTTTAGCGATTATAGGAAATCATATGCAAAGCCGGAGTCCTGATCCGAAGTTAATTTATAATTGTGTAGAAGTTATTAATTAGCCGACGTGTTATTAGAAGAGCATGCACTACAAAGGATTTATTTTACGCACAACAACGCAGGATGGAAGCACTTCCGTAGTCCCTTTTTTCTCCCTCCCTCGCTCTCTTTTCCCTTTCTCCCAGGATGTTTATTTATTTATTTATTTGGATAAAACCTTTCAAGAGGAACACAAGTTTGAACCCCTGCCAGGATAGGTGTGCGCTCAAAGCCGCCGCCGCGTGCTTGCAAGGTTACGACTGTTGTTTTTTTATAAAAGGATGTCTGTGTTTGTTAATCACATGGTTGAAATAATATGGATGCATGTAGAGAATGAATTGCAGTGCGTTTAAAAATCCCTAAATGCTGATGTGTAATCCGTGTGACCCAAATAGGCTATCTGAAGTCTGTCTCACCCTCCAGTGAATGCCACATTGAAACACCCTGGAAATACCATATTGGATCCAATTTTCCATTACAGGCTGGCTGCCAAACTAATTAATTTAGTGTGGAATGGGCAGTTAGCTCGCACTGTGCCGACAGCAGAACACATAAATAAAGATCATGACGATAGCACGTATCCCGATGAGCAGATTGGACACATATGCACACTTACTGTCAATCAAAGTTACGTCCGTGATGGGCTGCCTGCCTCTCCACAATATGGTGCAGTTAGCGGCGCATGCTGCGGAGGAAGAGGCAGATATTCAGCACGAGTGAGTCGCATTTGCCTGATGCATGCATGATGGCATCACTAAAGAACGTGGTCATGAATTACCGTCAGATGCTCGGTTGCTAAAAAAAACAGTGATTTTGAAAGGGGAGCTTTGCAAGCTACTTGTAAAATGAGTGACACTTTTAAAAATGCAGTCTGCTACGCTACAAGCCAACTAGACTGATATCTTATTATGTAACCATAAGATTAAGTATTCAGTTTTCACATTTATATTTATCTGGCACGGAAATCTCAAATACAGTGGCAGCCACTGAGAAATGTATGTAAATGTTGAAAACTCAGTAGCATTTAACTCTTAATATTTCACTACATAAGAAGTGGGAGGACTGCTAAAAGTTACTCATATCTTTCAGTGAATCGTTTATAAACCATTCAAATTAACCAGTTCACTCAAATGAATCAGATCTCCCAATAAGACAAAACAGAGACTTTTCTAGGAAAGCAATGTGACACAAAACCAACAATGTTGCATTTGGTTGCTACTTGAAAAGCTACACTAAACAAAGAAAGAAAAAAAAATAAAATAAATAAATGAATACAGAAATAACATGCAATACATGCATCTTTTCTTTTTACATTGTACACTTTTCTGAAAACAGTTGAGCTATTGTCACAATACTGAAAAATTTTAGTATCAATTCTTTTAGTTAGTGACAAGAAACATCAATAAAAAAAAATCTCAATTAATATATCTAATGCTTCTTTTAAACAACAATTCATTGCTCAAAATAGCAATATTAGCCAAACAACAATCTTTACAGTTCGCATTTTGTCAGATTGCCACCGATGTCAATCTTTTTTGAGGTTCACTTTCAAATGGCTGATTCTGGTCAGTATGCATATATGTGTACTGTGGCTTAAATTATTGTGGAGTGGTCCATGTACCAGAAAAACACTTTGGATATGCTCAAAAGGAGCCCCATCTCAAAGGAAGTGCATCCTCAAAGAAATGGAGTATATCTGAAATTCTTTTTAATGTCTGGATAGGCAGCAGAGTGAAGCCGCGGCCTACTGGTGACTCTACTATTAACGGATGGCCTAGATTCATACGACCCCATCTCTCTCTCTCTCTCTCTCTTTCTCTCTCTGTATGTCACGTTCACTGATGCAACACATCTGCTTATTAGAGGTGCAAAACTATAAAACTACAAACAACATATGTTTCATTCCTGTTAGGCAGAACCTTTAAAAATAAAGGACTTTAAATTGTGTACTTTCATTTAAAGGACGCATTAATAAAAAAAATAATATACTTTAGTCAAGCTCAGACACTTAAAATTATGTAGTGGAATGGAAATTTTGCGCTAGTAAGTCATTTAGATATTTTTAACCCACTTTTGATATTATCAGATTTATTTCTGTAATGTTATCCAACCAGATAATATTCTAGAGTGAGACAACTCAACTATTACCACAGAAAAACTTCAAATCCATTGCTAGTGCTGTTGTTTTCTCTCCAAAGTGATTTCACTTCCTGGAACATGATGTTATTAGGAACTAGATAAAGGGATATCAGTAAATTGAAAGGATGAAGAGTAATATCGAGGATAAAGGGACATTTTATAAATTGAAAATAAATTGAAATTGTTGATTTGAGATTTTATGCTCACACTGCATAGGTTTTTTCAGAAATATCCTAGAATCACCTGTATATGTAACACTTATTTCCTAAACAATCTAAATCACATACGTCTGCATTTCTTTATGTGTAATTGTCTGTATATTATAACAAAAAATATTAAATTCTTAATCAGTTGGCAGTTATTCATTCACTATAAATTTTGATGCAAAACTGTAATAAAAAACTTTTTTTTTTTAATTCAAATTTTGAAAATAAATCCCAAAAAGTAAACAAAACAAACAAAAAAACAAAAAAAATGAATATAAATAAAATAAAATATAGGAAGTATGTTTTGATTAAAATATTTATTCAATTAATTTATTTTATTTTATTTATTTATTTATTTATTTATTTTTTGGGGGGAGGGGGGTACTTAATAAAGGGAAAAATAGTGTAGAAATAATGTTGAAAGATTAAAAGATATTTTTTTACGCAGGAATACTGTAATTGTAATTCCTTGTAAACATACCCTAACAATCTTTGATATTTAATAACATTTATGTATCTAGAAACACAATTGTTTGATTTTCAGTCATTTATAAGTGAAGTGAAAAGTGAAAGTGAAGTGACATTCAGCCAAGTATGGTGACCCATACTCAGAATTTGTGCTCTGCATTTAACCCATCCGAAATGCACACACACAGAGCAGTGAACACACACACACACTGTGAGCACACACCCGGAGCAGTGGGCAGCCATTTATGCTGCGGCGCCCGGGGAGCAGTTGGGGGTTCGATGCCTTGCTCAAGGGCACCTAAGTCGTGGTATTGAAGGTGGAGAGAGAACTGTACATGCACTCCCTCCACCCACAATTCCGTCCGGCCCGAGACTAGAACCCACAACCCTTTGATTGGGAGTCCAACCCTCTAACCATTAGGCCACGACTTCCCCACTAAGTGTAAGTATAATACTATGTTTTCCAATGTATTATGGAGACGTGGTTGTACTACTAGTATCAATGATCTCTAACACGGGCCAAGGGTTTGTATGGGTCAGCGTTTGATCATTATCAGTGAAAATATCTGCAGCTTGACAGTTTTAACCCTGTACACATCATCTGACATATCAGTCCAACCTATGACACGAGTTTGACACATTGCCAAAGACTTACAAAGTCTTTTTGTAAAAAAAGTATTTTTGTCAGTACACTTCTAATTGCAGACAAAACTAGGACAGCAATCCACCGCATAGTTCACAGCCCTGGAGCCAAGCGGCCCGCTCTCTGAAATGAGTTTCTGTTAGAGTTAGCACAGAGCACTAAACCCCATGACCTTTCCAGCCACAGCCAAGCAACTCCTCGCGTCCAAGTCCTCTCTGTTTCCTCCGTTCCATTAGCTCCCTTTGCTCTCCAGGCTACAGCAGTTTATCAGCCAGCCAGATAAAATTGGTATTGGGATAAAGCTCACAATCTCCTCGCGTAATCCTATTTTTCCAGCGCTACCATGTATAATGGGCTGATAGACTGGAACTCGCCAATGAGGAAATCCGAACCTGACAAGGGGGAGACGCAGACAGGAAACGCCTCGCAGGCTTGTTTGAAGTCTTATTTTGAGGTGTCAGAAAATGATCCATGACACGAAGCTTCATAATGTGAAGAAAATTGTTTTTCACAGATGGAATGGAGTGCTTTTGGACGCTTACCAAAGCATTGTTTCAGATGAAATGTAATATTTACAGACCCCGCCCCTCTATGAAACAAGAATAAATGAACAAAGTGATGCGATAAACATGAATAATCACCCTGGAATAACAATGATTCAATAAATTAGCTTTTTGTGGCTTTCCAGCATGTTCAGTCATATTTACTGCACAGCAAAAATGGCATTTTCTTATTCTGTATCTTGTCACAGGAACTAACAACAAAAAATACTTAGAACGCATTTATTAATAAATACAAATTTTGTTCATTTTGACATTTACTAATACATTAAAACCAAAAGTTGTGACTGCTAACATTATATAGTGGAAGTGAGTTATCATTAACCAGCAATGAACTGTCAATGAATGTTAACAAAGATGAATAAACACTATAAACAATGTATTGCACAATGATACTTAATGTTAGTCAATGCAATAACTAATGCTATCTAATGTGAACTTATTGTAAAGTGTTACCGATAAATTTCCTTGAGAAGCAAAATTATATAACATAAAAAAGTTTATTTTTCTTACCCCAAATTTTTGTTAAAGTTATGTATGTATGTATATTATGTATTTATCTTATTGGGATTAATGCTAAAACATAAATAATAATAATAAATTGCCAGTTGAGTAAAAAAATGATAATAATAAAAATAAAAAAATAATAAAAAATGCTTAAATATATTTAAATTTATTTATAAAAAAATAGTTAATTTTAATAATTTAAAAATATATTTCCAAATGAGTAAGAGTATTTTTTTATTGCCAGCTGAGTAAGGAAATAATTAATTGTTTTAAAAAAAATAGCTTAAATGTATTTATAAAAATTTAAAGTTAATGTTTATAGATAAAATGAATTTTCAAATGAATAAGAATATTTTTAAAAGTTGAGTTGAGTAAGAAAATAACTAGATATTTGTAAAAAAGTATTTAATAAAATTGTAGGCAAATGTATAATAATAAAATAACAATAAAAAAACTGGCAAATGACAAAAAATCATTTTAAAAACTGCTAACTGAGGAGGAAAATAACAGAAAAAAACAGACATTCTCAGAAAATCTGTTTTATTATTTTCAAGTAATTTTGATAAAAATTATTTAAATACAATAAATTTAGTATAAAATTTCCTGATTTAGATTGTTTAGGAAAGCAATGTTATATATAGGTGATTCTAGGACATTTCTGAAAACCTGTGCAAAAATAGTAATTAAGAAAAATATTATTTTGCAGTACGAGCATAAAATCCACATGTACAAAATTCCTGTCTCAAGTCAACAGTAAATTTCATAGCAAACTTTGCATGGGTCAAAAATAGGGTTTTATTGTGTTCGGAGCCCATGGTCATTAGTCTCACTTTTCTGTCTGCCTCTGCGGTCTCAGGTGGCACATGTACCTCTTCGCCTCACCCATCTCTTAAAAACATGTCTGACCGTGCTCATGGAGGGATGGCAAAGGCATGTTTCACTGTCACCAAATCCCCTGTAAATAACCTCAACGGGAGCCAATGAATGTCACCGGCCCTCTCAAGAGATGACACAATAGCGGCGAGTCCCAATAAACTTCAGCTCAGCTTCTGAGGGGCTGGTGGGCCGATCGCACTTTGGAAACAAGAGGAATTCATCGCTTTCTTTCCTCATCCCGCCTCCCTCTGCAGATCAACATCTATTTAAAGATTTCTCACACTGCTTGAGTCATGACGAATGGTGTTTGGTAACAATACGATGTTCATTAATCATGAGATGATGAGGCATGAGAGTAAGAGCAGAGGTGCAGACCTGTCAGGTGCCTTTCTGCTCGCCGCTATTGTTTGGCTTTAATTCATGTCAGGCGGAGAGAAAAAAACACTTTTAAGTTCCTTTATGCCAAATTAAGCACTTCTAAATAGGGCGTTCTGGGGGCCATTAGTTCTGTTAGGCACACCAGCAATCAAAGCTAGTTTTTGCTCTTTTGTCACTGATGGAGCTGGAATCCATAATGACACATAAATGTTGTGTGTCTTTATTCCATTCCTCACATACCCAAAGTCTCATACGAATAATTTTCCAGGAAAAGATAAATTATGTCAAGTGGGCTTAAACATAGTCATTATTCAGGTTAATATGCAATGACATCATGCCATTATGATGTCAGGGGAAATGTGAAAAGCTCAGTTTCTGCAGTTCAAATCTTGACATCTGCGAATAATGGCTTATTACTTGCTGAATTTCCTATGTGTTATGTGTAGTTGTATTCAAATGACAGAGAACATATTTATCTATTTTCTAGTCTATTTATTACGTTTTTTCCTATTAAATGGAAAGTTGTCATGATTTGCTAAACATCATTTTGTTCCAAACCCATATGACTTACTTTCTTCTGTGAAACACAAAAAAAGATCATTTAGAGACCAATGGGGGTTTTAAACAACATTGGGCCCCATTGACTTTATTTGCTATAGCCATTGATTGGTGAAGAAGAAAGTCAGACAAACTCATTCTGATTTGGAACAACGAAAAAGTGTGTGAATAATGACAGAATCCTTTTATGTTTGTGCTAAGAACATAAACTTTACCTCAAATCATGCAGTTTGTTGAGAAGAAGTGATTCTCAAAATAAAGAATAAAGAGATTTATTTCTTAATTAATAAAATGTACAATTAAAATTCAATTTGGTGAATTTTACACTGGTTACACCCTTACACTGGTTTACAAAGAAGGCCACATAGGGTCTAGAATATTATAGAGACTTTGGAGTGGCCTTTTTTTGACTAAAGCAACTATAGAATTAAACTTACTCGGTACACTTTCAAACAACAACCTGCAAAATGCTTAAAAGTAACACAATCTCATGGCAATTCATGATTATTTTATTTTTGATGAAATAGTGGCTAATTTGTATGAATGTGCACAATGTCATTTGTAGGAATTCGTACAATATGCTTACGCTGCCATGAAGGTAAGGTTTAGGGGGTGGAACTTCATTCTTCTTTTCCTAAAAATTGCATGTTTTCCTATGAATCACATCTTACAAATTCATACGAAATGCCTACTTGGTTCCAATTTGCCATGAAATAAGGTTGCTCAAAACATCCAAAGAATGACATTTCCACAGAAAACCAGCACAAACATGCAAATACTTTATATATGCAGGTATAAAAACAAATTTAAATCTAGCTGTTCTTTGCAGTTTATCTAGAAAAACAGTCATGTACTGACATTCAAACTTTGTTGGGTAGATCATTTCTGCCTTAGGTATGCTGTCTATATTGGGTTTTTGTAAACTTTATACCAAAGCCTAAAACCACCCTAAGCATACTTAAATGTTAACACTGTTCTTTTGCTTCTAGCAAGAGCTGGTATTTCCTTCAGGAAATGCAAATCTAGTTTTTTACCCCATTATACCATGATTGCTGTTTCCTGTACGTCAAAATCTATTCCTGCAATGTGGCTTTAACTGCTTAGCCGTAAAGAGAAATATCACCTCACCCAATTATTCCACGTGTGGCCAAAATACTATAAACTACACCTGCACTGCTTTATAGAAAACCTGTTATGTGATACAGTGTCACAGCTCAAAGCCACACAATGAAGTTACTATGCTTTTACATACTTTTAAATTACCTCCAGATCCAAAGTTACTCTGTAGATTGAATTACTCACACATTTTCCCCCAGCTGATACAGTAATACAGCTGGGAGAGTTTCATACTGATTTTGGCTGCACTGCTTCAGTGTAGAAAATGGAACGTTTTAGTCGGGGTAACCAATCCTCTTGAAGTTTGAATGATCAACTTTTCCAAGAACTAACTTTTGAAGCACACTCATAAAGGTCACGGAGAGAGAACTTTAACTAGGTGCCATAATGTGGCAAGAGAATAAAACATAATGAGTGAGATAAATTATCATTAGATGGGCAAGGCCTTGATTTATCGTGATATTCTACAAATTTTGAAGGCATTAAGAGTGCCCTAAAAGAGCACATTAACAAGTCACATAAAAAGGCGAATTAAAAATCCTGGCTCTTTATGTGAGCGAGGTGAAGAGTCGTGCGAGGGATAGAGTAAATCGTCCGAGAACGATAGTGTTTAACTTTCTCTCTGATGATATGCCTCGATGGGTGGTTCCTGTTTAAGTTTTGCCGCACCGGGTCATTTTTGGTAGCTCATTAAAGACACTTGCTAACAGGCCTCGTAAAATATGAACAGAAATTAGCAGCCATAATTTGACAGAAGAACTAAGGCAACAATAATGATGGGAAATAAGGTGACAGAGACACGGTATCGCTAATGCCTCCCTCCATTAGGGCTCATCCAGAGCAAATGTCATTCATATTTTAGCGAGCGAACTCCGCTAATTGGCTCAATCTCTAGTCTCCTGAATTAAATCTCTCTCACCTTTAAAGCCAAATCATTTGAATTCAAAAGAAAGCGCAAGTGGCAGGGAATGAGTGTGGGAGAGACAAGGATTGATGGGGGGTGGGGGGTGGTGGAGAAGAAACGGCTCTTTTTAATGAGATAAAAATCTTGCTTCTTCCCATTTCCAAGCTATAATTGCTGATTATGTTGTTATAGACTTTCAACTTCTCTGTCTTTCTTCTGGATCAGGATGATTCAGGGTGGCGTGACAAGGCTTCAAAGGCAGCCGGGAGTTCGCCGAGGCTCATTTAGGCTCTCCTGCGCTAGGCCACAGGTACGGTAGAAAGGTAAACACTGCTTGCTTATAGGTAATTACCCCCTCAGCCCGAGCGGGTCTGATCAGTGCTAGCTGACCCCTCTCGTAATAACCCTTAAGGGCAAATTGTATTTCTTTTGACAGTTTAATTAGATATTCAGCAGTAAGGGCACAAAGCAAGCTAGGTTATGAATATTTAAATAGAGTGACACCAAAAGAGGCTGAAAAAAATCATGAAAGATGCCTCGGTGTACTGAAAGATAGACAAGGGGATATTAAGCAAGTGATTCTAATCAATAATCTCTTGATCTCCTACATATTAATACACTGCCTGCTGGTGTTAGGCTCATAACAAGAGGGGTAGCAGGGCAGGAGGAACAGGGCGAGGACAGGCTGACAGAAGGAAACGGAGACAGAAGTGCTTCTCTGTGGGGGTGCCGTCGTCCTCCCGAGCCCCCTGGAGGGCACACTAACCAACCAGAACAAGCCAACCCTCAGCCCTCTTCGATCTAATCCAATCTGCGAGATTGGCAGCTCTGGGCGTCTCCAGGCTAGACCGTTATCTGATCAGACAATGTGGAGACATTTGCATGCAAATGAGGGACACAGACCACCCAAGACCAATCAGGGCCACGACAGGATAGGCATCCACCAATCGGATCCCCCAGGGATCTCTGGACATGTTACTCACTTGTGGAGCAAACTTTTCTGGTTCCCGGTCAGCGTGGGGTCATAGGCAGCCAATAATGGGATAAACAGCGCAGTGTTAACGTCCAGGAGATGTTGTGATCTAAAAACATACATAATTTACCATAGCGAGGATTCAGGAGTAAAGATGCTCATGTGTATTAGAAAAAGTGAGTGAGTGGAAGGAGAGATGATATATTAATTACGGCTTAATCCACTGGAGTTAGTTTGCTCTGCCATACCGAGGGACACAGCATCCGGTTCATTTATAAAACCCGTGGCAGTGACACCTTATTAGAGCTGATGGGTCTCCACACTACTGCTGTGTGTTATAAGAGGCAGGACATGTTTTATGAATTAATGTTCCTCATATTCGCCTACAATTTTGTAGGCATGCCAGGGTTTTTATAACCCCGCTCGGAGCTTCACATCTGCGTAATGAGACGTGCGAGATAAGAAGACTAGCTCTCCTGTTGAAATCCGGCTACTGTAGGAGAGGGGTCAGCGTCCCGTCCTCCTTGGGAACTGCATCGTAAGACATAAGCGCACATACATATTCATATAGCAACTGCAAGGTCAACGGGCAACACTAATATTGCTGCATTCGTTTATAGCGTGCACCAGGACTGACACTGAAACACTGATAGAAAATGTACTAGATTGCAGCTGTTGGTGAAATTGAAATTAATTTAAATTTAAGCTCATGCCAAAAACCTAGTGAAACACACACACAAAAAAATGAAAGTATCAATAAAACTACATCAATAAAAACAAAGCACTTTGTTATATTTTGTAAATGTTTTGTTATGTAACTTAAATGAAAGCATATACAACTTGATCATACTTATAAAACACAGCACTGCTTGTAATTTATACATTATTGAGAACAAACCCAGAATAGTCGGTATATATAAAAATGAATATAAAGATATTATATAAAAAATGTTAAAATATTCAAGTTATTAATTATTAAAATAATTAATAAAATAAAAATAATTAAACAGAATAATGATAGTAATAATAATAAATAAATTATAAAATCATAAAATATTATTTTAATAAAACAAAAATTGCACCCCCCACCCCCCAACCATTAAATAACTTAGATCTACTTCTTAGTAATTCTTAAAATCACTGTTTTAGGGTAATACTTGTGTGTGCATATAGTTTTCTAATTATTATTAGAGAAAAATAGCAATAGTGTCACACTTTTTTTAAAGGTCCAACTCTATTAACAAACCATTACCTGCAACTTCAGCCTCAGACTCCTAATTTGCTTTTATTGATAGTAAGTGAGGCAGTTTTTAAGTTAATATCTTGGGTAGGATTAACTATTGTCATGCACAATGTGTGCTTTATAAGTATTAATAATCAGCCAATGTTTTGATATTAGGCATGCTCATAAGCAAGTAGTTAATAGTGAGAATTAGTCCCTGTATTAAAGTGTTACCGACAATAGATTACTTGGTTTTGGGAAAGAGCCTTAATAATAAAATAAATATCATGATCAATGTAGGCAGGTTGGTGGATAGAAACTAGATACTTATGCTGTCATTCGAATTTGATAAATGGAAGATGAGGTTTTCATCATCCCATGACTATGCATCTACAAATGTCAGAATAACAGAGCCCTCCTTCCCTCCACGGCAAGCTGTAATCCCGCTCTACTCTCCCAGGCATGGTTAACATGAAAACAAATGACTGCGGTCGGCCGGAGGATGTTTGACAAGCAGCATTGAATAACCACAGCAAGGCTGGAGATATTCTTGGCCGCCAGCATCGTGAGAAAATGTGGCTTCGCTCAGGAATATTCTGGGGGGAAGACCAAAATCTGGAAGCAATTACGAAAGACTCAAAACAAGTAAATTCCATATTAGCTCAGTGGACGTCGTAGAAGTGTGGCTGGCGAGATGTATTTTGCTGAGGTTTACTTTGTGGAGCTTAGCAACATAAATTTGTCACCGAACTACTAAACACAGCACTGGACACATGTTGGCGGAGTTCGAAGGAAAGGTGTATGAAACCCATCATAGGATAGTCCATGTAATAATAAGGGAAATGGGCCCACTGTTGGACTTTAATATCCCCCGATGACACTCAGCTGTCAATGTCCTCCACCATCGCCAGGAAGCATGGCGGATTCTGCCAGAAACACTGGATTTATCCTCCTTCACATGGAGCCGGTGAGAGGAAATGCCTACAGTCAGAGGGAATCCATAAAGGAGGGATGGGAGAGAGAAAAAAAGAAGATTAAGGGAACGAGAATGAGTGGAAACGGAAAAAGTCGTGGGAGGAAGTCATAGGATGAGATACAGGTATCCTCTGCGCTCTTAAAAATATAACTAACATCCTTCAGCTGCTGATAGAAGAGACAAAGGCTATCTGGGAATTTCACTTCTCAACTCTGGACCTGGAACAGTGATTTAATACCGGGTCGGATTTCATACAATAACATGCACACACCTGGTTAACACGTTAGCCGATTGTAAATCAGCAGTTTAATAGATACATGGCAAGGTTATTTACTACCATTTTCCGTCAATAGGGACAGCACAAAAGATATGAAACACTGTGTAAGCCTTCAGAAAAACCATATGTTCCCTTTTTGTGCATTTCGAGCAAGTCTGAGAGAGTGCTTGGTAACTTGATATTTCCTTGTACCTATGGGAGAGAAAACTCGGAGACAAAAAGATCAAATGATGAATTCCCTGCTCTCTTTTTTGGCTTTTTCCTTCAAACTCTCCAAAGTCGCTCAGCTGCGGCTCATGTTTGAGCAATAAATGCTCGTGGTTCTAATCCTACCCCAACATAAACACTGTATACATTTACAATTGACTTGAACTTGAGCATTAGCTGCAATAAATCAGCGCAGTTATGCAACCATACGCATCCTACAGCGCCAAGCTCTCAGCACTGGCGTCGGAGAATTAAACAAGCTTTGCGTTATGCATAACATCTTTTGAACGTGGTAAATCCACTGTAACATAAGCCTCCTGTGGCTTAATGGTTATGTAAAATGGCTGCAATAGCAATATGATAAATTTTCTGAAGTGTATTTTCTGAAGAAAATTTGAGGGATGCTTACTCACAGAAAAGTTCCCACTGTAATGTTATGTTGTGTAATGTAAATCATATCATTTTGAAAAGCTATATCACACATTGCCTTGACAAGCCACATGATTTGATGAATGTCTGCAGGAAATCTATAATAATAATAATAATAATAATACAAATAGTAATAGGTTTAAAGATATAGCATATATATAAAAATAAATAATAATATTAATAATAATAATAAATATTGGAATTAAATTAATTCTGCTTTGGTCCGCAGAAAAGACTTCTTTTATTTATTTATTTTTTAAACCTTTACTTTTTACATAATACTTTTGAACAGTAGTCGTATTTATTTATTTACAAAATTCTTACTTTTATGCATTCAGTTTATCAAGTGTGATTTATGAAATGTATAGAATATTTACATTTTTTAAAAGAGATGTTCTTTTTAACAATCTTTAAAAAAATCCTAGGGGGAAAAAAGGTTTCTGCAAAAAATGTAACCAACTAAACTGTTTTCAACAGTTTTGTCAAAAAAACAAACAAACAAACAAACAAACAAAAAACAACAAGAACAACAAAAACGAAAAAGAAAAAAAAGCATATTAAAATGATTTGTGAGGCATCATGTGACACACTGAAGACTTAAAGAAGCTCAAAATCCAGCATTGCATCACAATAATAAATTACATTTTAAAATATATTACATCATAAATCTGTTATTTTAAGTTGTAATAATATTTTACAGCATTGCTGTTTTTATTTTATTTTAGATAAAACAAATGCAGCCTTGGTGGGCAGAAGAGACTTTTTTCAAAAACATTTAATCAAATTTAATCAACCCTAAAATCTTCAGTAGTACTGAAGTGCATTTTCATAATAACATGTGATTGCACCAATACGAAACCTGTTGTTTTATAGATCAAAATTTCTCTGTGTAGAAATGGAAATGCTACTAAAAACGACAGCAATCACATGAGGCCGTTTCAAGGCGTTCACTGTCGTTACGTCTGTAATCAGCAAGCGAATAGCTGTAAAGCATGTTAGCGTGAGTGTGATAGTCAGTCATCAGCACTTGTTGCCGAGCATTTCACGCCAAGTGCCACAGCAATATGGCTGACAATTCTCTTGACAGAGGGAATGAGGGGATGCGTGACACATGTAAATATGAGTATTGCTCTCACACGCACATTACACCAAACACACGAGTCCCCCGGGAGCATGTAATAACCGGGGACGTTTATTCTTCAGTTTTTTTTTTTCATCTACACCCCATTACTGCCTTATCACAGACACACTCCTCCTGTTATATGACAGTTTGAAAAGAAACCTAGAGCAGAAAAAAAAAAAAAAAAAAACATAAATAAAACACATATAGCGTAGTTCTGTTTGTCACTCATCAAAGTAAGGTTCAGCTGAAAGCAGCTCAGATTTGACTGCAAGTATTAATAAAGAAAATCCATAATCATTTAGATTATTGGAGTGGAAACATACGTGGGGAAAAGATTCAAGAGGAGAATTGGAATCAATTAAGACAGCGAACCTGAATGACGTTTTTAATATAAATAAATGGGCCATCAGGGAACGCTCCCCCATTACGTGTCAGGAAAAGTTAGATTAGGAGGGTTGTGTTGCAGGTTTCCCCGCTGATATCAGACTGTCTCGGGCGGAGCTATTCCCTGAAGCGAAGTCTCCCCAGCAGGCTTCATACGGCCGCAGAAAGGCCCTCTGGCTGTGAGCTGCATTTTTAATGGGGATTATATACTAGACTGTGATATGCTGCATAAGAGCATTATGCAGGTTAATATTTATCTCACATTCCACTGAAGGTCTGACCGGTTGTATGGGCTGGGAAATATCTGTGTATGTGTTTTTTGCACTTTAATGTCCCATAAGAGACAGTTTCATGAAGACGTCTACTTTATGCATCTGCATTTAATTAATCAACTTTAAAGTCTAACTTTAAATCATGAAGATGAAATTAATGCACAAATAAAAAAAAAAAATAATAATAATAATAATTACATTGCACAGACTACTGGATAATAATGTTAACCAATGACCCAATAACTATTTAGCAAATTCACAGTGAAGTCTGGCTCTGACATGTCTACTTTTCAAGATCTGATCAATTTTCAACAATCAAAATGCATTTATATTAAGTAACCAATTAGAATTAATATATTTATTATACATACATATTATATAATTATATACTATAAATTAATATAACTAATTTAAATATATATATAAAGAAAACCTTATTTTCAATAACCCTGAGAACAAAGTATATGTGATATATAATATAAATAATTAATATAATTATATATTATAAAGTATCGTAATTAAATGAAATTTGTACTGCAGTACTATTTACATCAAATCTAAGGCATCTGCAAAAACCAACGCTATCTCATGACCAACTCGTACGTATTTTACGAGGTGGCTTATTCATACGAATTTGTACGACCTCACTCGTACGATTTTATACGACCCCAGTGACGGTTAGGTTTAAGGGCGGGGTTAGGTGTAGGTCATTCGTACAAATTCATACCAATTGTGCAACTCGTAAAATACGTACGATTTAGCAACAATCGTATGAATTTGTACGAGTGTGGTCGTACGAATTTGTACGAATAAGCCACCTTGTGAAAAATGTACGAATTGCAGTGAGATCGGATTGGCAAAAACAGCCAAGGCAACAATGTTTGCCCCCAAACACATATATATTATTAGTGACACATATATAATATAAAGTATTTTTTTGTTGCTTTTTATTACACAAGAGTCAAGTGAACCCAACATGATGCTGTACTCTTAAAAGTGTGCAATATATTACAGGAAAGAAAAAAAAAAGTTTTGATATCTTATCTCATTAAGATATTATATGCTTCTTTTTCCTCTTTTGTCTAATTACGTGTCGACGCTCGTGTGGCACCTGGGGATGAAGGCGAGCTACAGTTGTGGCAGCGCTGCACACCCTACAGATGACCTCTTTTCTCATTAAGAGCCCGAGCCTCACCATTTATCTTCCCCATCAGAGCTGCTTCACAAGGACCGCACCGACAGACACTGCTTTGTAATTATGCCAAATATAAATTTACAATGAATAATGAATACAGCTGCATTAACGCTGTCCTTACTGCTGTGAATCACACCTGCTAAAGACAAGCCGCTTTCAGAGAGACTTGCTGCTTTATGCCCAGATCTTTCACAGCATCCATCAGACTGAGGTAAGGAAATCTGTATTTTCGGGCAGTGGTTCTCAACTGATGGGTCACAACCTGAAATAAGGCAAAAATAAAAACATGCAATCGTGCAAATGTAGGACAGCAAAGTAAATAGGTTTATCAGTGCCTCACATTTCTTTTGTTATGGCCATGAAAGGTCTCGCATTTATATTCAAAGACAGTTTTCCGGAAACTCCTCAGCTGCTTGTAATTAGAAACAGAAGGTAAACAGTAAATAAGAAAATATGTTAAATACAACTCCTAAAGATGATTTGTGCTATTGTTGTTCAGTGAATTATTGACTTCTGACGGCATGAAACCAATGGAGTTTAACAGATATCTATGTCAGGTCTATCGTTTTGCACAGTTTTTTACATTTTGCATGATTTTACATATACAGTATATCCTAACATGTTTTGGACTATATGTTATATTAATATGACCTATTAAGGACATTTGTAAACTTTTAAATGATAAAATAGTGTTTCTATGGCTCAAACAGTCGAGCATTGATTGTCAGGGGATGCATCAGAAAACAAATCAAATCAACACACACACACACACACACACACATTTGTGTACAGTGTGATTTTGATTTATTCTTCCAAATTTCATGACATTTCAAATTATACAGTAAATTTATATATAATTAATATAGATATCACAGGGGCCCCAGTGCAAAATTTGGGTTATGCAGCAAGACCAGTTGAGAGACGCTTCTTGAATCAGATTTTTTTCTATAAGTGATTCCATGAGTGGCCATCGCAGGTTAAAGATCTGAGGTGCTCCAACTGCGAAAGGTGATCCGTCCGAAGATAAAGGAGCCATCGCTAAGAATAATCTCCTTAACCCAGAAAACTACAGCACACATCACTGCTTAGAATGTAACATTGCCTCAGGCATCATATTCCACACTTCCTGTCTTTCTCTCTGTCAGTGTCGTTCTCTCAGGCCCAGAGGCTGTGGTAGACCCCGCTCCTCACAGGTTCAGGAGTTCACAGCGGGGTCTGTAGGAAGAGGAACAGGCCGTCTGCCAGCCCTGGCATGTGCGGCTATAATTGCACATCATTGGCATAATGCTATGCAGAAGCATGCTGACTCGAGATGTACAGGAAGCACATGCACTCTCAAACAAACAATTAGCAGGGTTTTGCATCCATGCTAAATATGCATTGAATATAATTCACAGGTGCATATTCATATTTAAGTTTGACTTTGCTGGAATAATACATTTTATGCAAAGCAGGTGGGTTTCTTCGACTATGGGCTCCCTTAAAAACACACACTACTTTATTTGATTGCATTACTAATAATGTCCAATAGTGTTTTATTTATATAAGTCACAGGAGAATTGTGATGGAAATTATATTTGTTCATGAATGACACATCTCAAAAGACCATTAATTTTGAAATGAAAATGACACACACACACACACACACACACACACACACACACACACACACACACATATGTATAGACTGATTTTGTAGTTAACATTTTGTGCATCCTTATATAATAAACAATCACAGCCAATGTCATTGTAGTATATTTGGGACATTATTGTAGTTTTTATTATTTTGAATCGGTATTTATTTTAATATTTCTGCTTTAGTTAATTAGTGTTTGTGTGAGATATATTATATAACTTATTTATTTATAGTATAGTATTTATTTATTTTATCTCAATTTTGCTTTGAGCTATTTTAATTGTTAAACATTGCAAATGGGAACTACTTGAACTAAAAGCTTTTTTTTTATTTAAATCTAAACTATTTTATTTCAGTTCATGTTTATTTCAAGTAACAAAAATATGTTTATGTTATTTAATAACAGTAACAAATTAAGTATACTAACTTATAACAAAATATTGTTCATGACCATTATTAATAATTGTTGGCTATAATAAGGGATGTAATTGAGGGATGTAATAAAATAAAATAAAATAAAATAAAATAAAATAAAATAATAATAATAATAATAATAATAATACTTTCCCACATAATAGATATTGAAACTGTGTGTTTATTTCTTTATTTTATGTCTTTATTTAAAGTATCATAGTTTTCAAATGTAACAATATGCTGATATTTATTTTCATTTAAAAGACTAAAAATGTAAATGATAATAAAAAAAAAAAAATCATTTTACGTAGAAAGTCTGAAAAATGTTATTTTTTTATTATCTTGTAAACCATTCTCTTTTATTTTTTTTTTTTTTTTTTTTTTGACATTAAAAACTTCCAAAAAAAGTATTAAGTTACCTTTATATTACTGAAAAATTAATAAAGTATTTGGATTTAGTCAAAATCATCCCCCGGGGCCTCCAGTTGAAGAAACTGCTAAAACAAATCCAGATCACATAATTTATTCTCAATTGGTGACAAAGTGATTTGTAAGTAAACTTTTCAAGCACTCCAGTTAAACGTCTTTTACTTTTCCTTCTTCATTCTAGCATGATATGCCTTAATAATACCATTTCAACTCTGTTCGAGTCAAAAATCCTATTATCAATTACAGATGTCACCGCGGGATGGAGCGGCGGCCCGGCTACGTGGAGTGTGCACGGTGAAAATTAGCTTGGGTGCTTCCCCTCCGCCTGGAGGTGTGGAGTGGGGGATTATCTATAATCCCCGAACCTCCTCTCACTTACCCATCACTCCCTCTACAGCCAGGGCAAATTGTTTTCACGCTCTGGCCCCGCGCTCGCTGCTAAAGACCTGCCTTTTCATTCAATAACATCAAAACAAAAGGCGGAGGAAAGGCTAGCATCTGCCATTAGCGACAAATTGTCTCCAGCATTTCTCTGGGACCCACTGCTGTCTTTCATTTTCATTATCCCCCTCTGATGGAAGTTACGTGCCACTTTTTAGTCTTAAAAGAAGGAGGGTGGAAAACAGCAGATTATTGATTCGCCTCTGACGAGGACCTAAACCTAAAAGCCCCAATGAATTGTCACTCATTATTGAAATTACTGAACACTAATTAAACTGGCAGCTGAACTCCCAGCAGGCCTGGCTCATCTGAAGCTAGAATTCAGCTCCGTGGACAGAGAGAGAGAAAGTGTTTGCCGCTACATGGATGTTAATGAGCTCTTCTCGCTCCCTCCAATTCTCCTTGAATCGCTCCCTCTTTATATTCACTCGAGTGTGTGTTTGTAAGCTTGAAGTAAAGGTAACGGCGCTCTTTGAATGGACCTTTGCGTTTGCAGAGAATGCTGTCCTTTCAAAGGCCGCCATTAACCTACTTCATCAGCGAGGCACAATAAAGCAGGGTGTGGAGGTGCCATGGCATTGCCTGCCGGTTTAACGCGCACAATTGTGAAGTGTGAAGGCAGAGCGGAAATCTGATGGGGAGGTGTGTGCCGTAGACTGAAGCGTTTAAATCACAGAAGCCATGAGAACTCCCACACTGCTAATGCTGTAATGGAGACGGCTGGGAAATTTCATTCACTTCGCAGCTCTAACAAACGGATACGCAGACAGGACGGTTTACCTGATGCTGCTGACACGTGTGTTTAACAGAAACATTTTTAAACCTATAATGCATAAATGAAATGAAGCCTATTTTAAAATGGTTATATTACTTTTCATTTTCATGACAATTAATCATAACACATTTATTTACTTTTTTTTTTGTCATTCTCATTATTGCCACTTATGATTCTCTTTATTACTTCACTAGTGAGTGAATTTACTGATGCAATGCTATGATTTTTTATTTTTATTTTTATTAATATCAGCTTAAATTGAAGGCGTACAAATACAATACTTCTGTTATACCTTACATTGAATTTTCTTTTATTTCTTTTTTTTCACAGTACATAATAATTGTAGTTGCATCACGTTATTACATTTTGTGGGAAATATGCTTAATCAAAGATATAATTTCACAATGAAAAATAAATAAATAAATAAATAAATAAATAAATAAATAAATAAATAATTTTATAGCAAAGGTCATTTCACATAGTTTGGAGATATATTTATTATTATTATTATTATTATTATTATTATTATTAATAATAATAATAATAATAATAATAATAATAATAATAATAATAATAATAATCAATAAGATATTTTTTATTAAATACTCAAATTTAAATTTAAATATTTTTATAAAATATATACAAATGTATATATCTAAAAATATTTTTATTGCAAAAAACAGCATTGAATATTTTAATTCATTAAAAGTTAATAGGATCACTTTGACAGCTTTTAAATCTTATTTTGTAAATATTTTGCTTTCATTCCACACAGACATCCTAGCGTCCCCTTGGAGCGCTGTTAGAAAACCCCTGGTTTAGATCATCTGGAGCTGTACTGTTATTCATGTGCAGACAAGAGCAGAAATGCCGTCAGAACTCTTGCTGGAAGGAATAAGATGAAGACAATGTGAGCAGATCATCTGTGATCCAGGGCAAGAATGAACCACAAACATAAACTACAATAACCAGCTAGTTCAGCTGTGTGGAAATGTCACCTGTGCTCTCTCTCTCTCTTTCTCTCATTCCCCATTTACCCGTGCCGAGGTGATGCAGCTTTCCTCAGCATCCTCACACATCGCCCTGCATCCCTGCAGGAAAATGCCCTTTAGAATAAATTTCTAAATTCCTTTATGCTGCTATTTGAAGCCCGCTTTCCTGAGAGATTCCTTTTCAGCGCAATTCTCCAGAAATGTAGCTCCTTCACCCCGGTAAATAGCACTACACTCGAGCTCTCTGGCAGCAGTCCATGTTTATTAGGAATCTTGACTTTTGGGGTGTTTTCTCTGCCTTTTTTTCTCCTTTTTGAAAAGCAGGCCTTGTTTTGAAAATCAACAAACAGAAACCTGGCAATGTGTGCCTCGTTTTATCAAATGGTACACAGCTTGGTAATGGTCTCCCCTGACGATTCCAGCTAATCTATGCTGATGACCACAGGGACGCCGATGATTGTCATGTTAGTAGAAAAAAAAAATCAGAACAATCATGTTGCGTCAGTTCTACCATTAAAAGACTTGCTTCTCTGCAAATTTCTGCACACAGTAATTAATACTCTGGGGCTTGCCTTCACCAGACTGGTACTCCAGGCAACGAGATGCCACTCACCTGATAATTATTTTAGGAAACCATGCACAACTGAATGTGATTGACAAATGCAACATTGCTGTAATTGCCTGAAGCATACAGCGAGGGAGAGAGAGAGGAAGAGAGAGAGAGAGAGAGAGAGAGAGAGAGAGAGAGGAACAAGGAGTTAATGCTGCACTGTCAAATGAAAGGGAATCTAAAGAGGAAGTCCTACAGAGATCTTGTCATTCTCTACAACAAAGGTGGACACTTACAGGTGTAAGGTCAGATTTATTTGCTGAGTGCCACTTCTGATTGCATCGGGCTCTGCTAGCAGACGTGCATGGGAACCGGCGTTAGAAATTACTTTGAAACAGCAGGCTGCCAAGCTAAAAGGTGCTCTATATTATTTGAAGTAGTTCAACGACAGTCAAGCTACTGCTTTGAAAAAGTAGACTGCGCTACAAGTTTGTAATAAGAAGTAGATGTTAAGAGACTAATATATTTTGTAATCTTGCAATGCATTTTGGAAAAATCTTTACATGGCATCCAAACCACAGCTAAACTTCACAAAAATTCCATATGACTGTCCTTTTCATATATTGTATATACATATTGTTACATATGTAAACATAATCGAAAGGGATGTTAGCATAATAATTTATTTTTACATGCACACACACAAAATGGTGCATAAACAATTTTCATACATAAATTGTTAGTAAATTTCACAATTTTAATTGCATGGAAATGTCATGCAAAAAAAAAAAAAAAAAAAACGTGTGTGTGTGTATGTATATATATATATATACATACATATACTTTTTTTTTTTTTTTAACAATTAACTTTTATTGTAAGTATTAAAATATTATTATCCATTTGTAATTATAAAGATAAATATAATGCAAACAAGTGAATGGTTTCTCTTTGTGGTTTAATAATTCATGCATCAGATAATTATTTTATTTCATTATTGCAATATGGTAAATATTTATTTGCCCAAAACTTACTGTAAAACATACACTGAAACTACAAATACAGTAATACATAAAAATGAATTAATATGCTACTGTTTCACTCGTTCATTCTGGTCAGTGTTTACATCCATCCTCAAGCGCATGTGAGCTCAGCTTTACAGAAACTCGCTGATCAGATCACAGAGACAGAACAACAACACCCGGACTCTGTTTTTATCATTCTCGGGGACTTTAATAAAGCCAATCTGTCCCGTGAACTGCCAAAATACAGACAGCATGTTACATGTCCCACAAGAGACAGTAATATATTGGATCACTGTTACACCACAATAAAGGATGCATTTCACTCTGTTCCACGAGCAGCTTTGGGACGTTCTGATCACCTTCTGGTTCATCTTATACCATCCTACAGGCAGAAACTAAAATCAGCTAAACCTGTATCAAGGACTGTAAAAAGATGGACTAATGAAGCAGAGCAGGATTTACAATCGTGTTTTGACCTCACTGATTGGAGTGTTTTTGAAGCTGCTGCCACCGATCTGGACGAACTCACAGAGACTGTAACCTCATATATCAGTTTCTGTGAGGATATGTGTATTCCTACAAAGACTCAACTAATTTACAATAATGACAAACCGTGGTTCACTGCAAAACTCAGACAGCTCCGTCAGGCCAAAGAAGATGCTTACGTGAAGGGGGACAATGTCTTGTATAAACAGGCTAAATACACATTGGAAAAGGAGATCAAAGTGGCAAAGAGGAATTATTCTGAAAAAATAAGGACTCAGTTCACTTCCAACGACTCCGCATCAGTGTGGAAAAGTCTAAAGAAGATCACCAATTACAAGACACCACCCCCCAGCACTGTAGAGAATCAACGACTGGCAGACGATCTGAACGAGTTTTACTACAGGTTTGAAAGAACACCCATCACCTGCCCTGAACGCCTCCCCACAAAACCATTCACACCCTTCACAACTCCTGCAACCAGCCCTGAATGCCTCTCCAAACTACCGTTCACACCATTAACAGCTCATGCAACCCATCCTGAACACCTCTCCAATCAAGCACTCTCACCATTCTCACCTCCTGCATCCCCCCTCTCCCCCACACCTGCAATTCAGATCAGCGAGGATGCGGTGCGCCAGGTCTTCCGGAAGCAGAAAAGGAAAAAAGCACCAGGCCCAGATTGTGTTACACCAGCCTGTCTGAAATCCTGTGCTGACCAGCTGGCCCCCATCTTCACACAGATCTTCAACAGATCGCTGGAGCTGTGCGAAGTCCCTTCATGCCTCAAACGTTCCACCATCATCCCCATCCCTAAGAAACCCAAAATTACAGGACTAAATGACTACAGGCCTGTGGCTCTAACGTCTGTAGTCATGAAGTCATTTGAAAAACTGGTGCTGGCCCACCTGAAGGACATCACTGGGCCCTTGCTGGATCCTCTTCAGTTTGCCTACAGAGCAAACAGGTCTGTGGACGATGCAGTAAACATTGGACTGCATTATGTTCTGCAACACCTAGACAGACCGGGGACTTATGTGAGGATCCTGTTTGTGGACTTCAGCTCGGCCTTCAACACGATCATCCCAAACCTCCTCCTGCCCAAACTAAATCAGCTCTCCGTGCCCACCTCAGTCTGTCAGTGGATCAACAGCTTCCTGACAGACAGGCAGCAGCTAGTGAGGTTGGGAAAATACACATCCAGCACCCGTACAATCAGCACCGGAGCTCCCCAGGGCTGTGTTCTCTCCCCACTGCTCTTCTCCCTCTACACCAACGATTGCACGTCTAAGGACCCCTCTGTCAAGCTCCTGAAGTTTGCAGATGACACCACACTCATCGGCCTCATTCAGGACGGTGACGAGTCTGCTTACAGACAGGAGGTAAAAGAGCTGGCTGTCTGGTGCAGTCTCAACAACCTGGAGCTTAACACGCTCAAAACAGTGGAGATGATCGTGGACTTCAGGAGAAACCCCCCTGCACTCCCCCCACTCACCATCATGAACAGCACTGTGACTGCAGTGGAGTCATTCAGGTTCCTGGGCACCACTATCTCTCAGGACCTGAAGTGGGACATTCACATTGACTCCATCGTAAAAAAGGCCCAGCAGAGGTTGTACTTTCTCCGCCAGCTGAGGAAGTTTAACCTGCCACAGGAGCTGCTGAAACAGTTCTACTCCACCATCATTGAATCCATCCTCTGCACTTCAGTAACTGTCTGGTTCAGCTCAGCTTCTAAATCTGACCTCAGAAGACTACAGAGGGTAGTCCGGACTGCTGAGAGAATCATCGGTTCAACTCTCCCATCTATTCAAGAACTGTACTTATCCAGAGTGAGAAAAAGGGCTGTCAAAATCACTCTGGACCCCTTACATCCAGCACACTCCCTCTTTGAACTGTTGCCATCTGGTCGACGCTACAGAGCACTGAGCACTAGAACGACCAGACACAGGACCAGTTTCTTCCCTCAGGCAATCCATCTTATGAACAGCTGACAATAATGGCGAACACACTACACTTTATATTTATATACACACACTTTATTTATCTAACACACATACTTAGTATACACTTAAATTTTGCACACAATATATATGTACATACATAACTTCACTTTGTAATATACCTGCCTACAATTGTCATTTGTATATTGTCATTCACTGTCTACATATTTGTATTTTTTATTCTTTTATTATGTGTTTTATGTTCTGTCGCTGTCATTCTGTTGTACTGCGGAGCTTCTGTCACGAAAACAAATTCCTCGTATGTGTAAATATACCTGGCAATAAAGCTCATTCTGATTCTGATTCTGATTCTGATACTGTACTTACCTATATTGAAAAATACTGACAAAACAATTAACCAAAATCAAATGGAGAGAGAAAATAAGGAGATTGTGTTTGATATTTACTTAAGTTTGCTTAGGTCTAAATGGTGCAAGACTATGCTAACAAACAAACAAACAAACAAAATAACTAACTAAATACATAGATATTTGTTGTTCATTAAAAACTAAAACTTGCTGAAAAGCTACAGTGGTTTGAACAGCTACACTGAAAAAAAGCAGTAAAGTTAGCATCTCTTGATTGTTACTCCTCAGCACTGATGGGACGCAGTGGTTGAATGGAAAGAGAATATATGTTTGAACTTATGGAGCTGCTCCCTGCATCTGAGAGTTTGATGTCTGGCCTCAGACTCCTAACAAGCGAGGAATGCCAGACCAGTCGTGCCTCTTAATTTGGGACTGGATATCCCCAGGCCCCAGTCAATGTGGGCTTCAGAATTGAGAGCAGAGCGATTGAAATGTGGTGGAAGGGAAGCCTGGTCTATCCGCAGAATCGAAAACATCCAGGGCTGAGCCACAAAACTGGGCTACCTACATCCAGTGCATCAGGGATCACGTCCAATTCCAAAGTGCATAAATTCATTTTAATGATGGCTTTGCTGGGAAGTGATTTGATCATGACATGCATATTTTGGAGGTAAGGCCACATGGCAGAGACCGGATTAAGGCAAAGTTTCTTGGCCTATTACTACAAAAGCAGCAAAGCAGATTAGAGGATATAAACATCCTTCATAAAATATAATAAAAATGATTTAGACAAGTTATTTAACCTGCTGATCCCAAGAATGGGCTTGGAAGTAACCTGCTCAAAATAAAGTGGTTGAGTTCATGAACTCCTTGTTCTACACAATCTTTTTTGAAAACAGATATTTATTCATAATTCGAATAAATGAATTAATAAATAAATAAACTATATATATATATATATATATATATATATATATATTAGATAATTCTGAAGATGCATAATGAAGAAGAAAAATGTAACATATGTATTATCTCGGTTATTTATTCTAGGTCGCAAAGGCACTAAATGGAAATTTGACTCAAATGCATCCTTTAAATAAAATAAAATAAAATAAAATAAAATAAAATAAAATAAAATAAAATAAAATAAAATAAAACAAAGTTTCATAAGTGATGTCTTAAATTGGGGACACATTTACTGCTACAATAAATAAATAAATGTTATCAAATAATCTGACCCGCTATCAACATAAATTTTTATATCTAAACGTTTCCTTTATGTCAGAATTTGTCTAATTTGTTTATTTTTATTTTTTTTACTTTCCTTCAGGAATTTAGGAGGAACATCTGAGTTAATATTTATAAAAAAATAAAAAAAAATAAAAACTTGACTTTTCAAAGAAACCCATATAGGGACATCTCATTAATCTCTCAGTTGTGTAAAAATTTTGCTGCTTTTCAGGTGGAAAAAAATTTATCCTGAAAATTCCAGAAAGACCACAATCAAAACCCAAAAATGTTATTTCTCCTAAGGACTTTTTTACGAGAAGGACCCAAGACAAAGTTAATATCTTAATGAAGTCCAGCTACAATCTTTGTTAGTTTTCCTGAGCCTTGAAAGAGCAACGACTGAGAAATAAAACTTTTTCCTTCATCTGTCTGTCTCGCTCTTTCTCACACGCTCTGTTTCTCTTCAGAAGCGTTCGTCTAATTTCTCCTTACCATTGTACACTGAGTTTAAAAAGTTCGGACTTCAAAAGCACGGAGGCAGGGGCCTGTCGCTGCGAAGAGAATTAGTGGGGAAATTGTGAGAATTTGGAGGAGGAGAAATATAATTGGCAGGTTTTTACCTCCTTGACTTGCTAGCGAGTATCAGACGGACAGTCTGGATGAAAAGAAGCCTTGTAATAAGTAATGCTGATGTTCGGATGGTCTCTCATCTTTGTGATTAAACACAGGCACAGGAATGTATGAGAGAGAAGCGCTCATTAACTGACAGGTTTAAAGGGACATACACCTCACACATACTAAAACATGCAAAAGAAGCAGTAATGAGGAGCTCTTGATGAAATACAGCCAGGAACAAATCTTCAGCCGCCGACGTGGGTGACATGCCATTGCCACCCTCAGTTAGCTTCATACGTCATCTATAGCTTAAAGTAGTGAGCACTTTGACTATATGTTGATTTATCACCATTACCATGATACACAGTTAGGAGATTGCTTTTCAGTGTATATTAGGTCAGATAAAAGGTGCAGATCATGTAGGAATTGCTCCATATCAACAGTAAGTGTTCAATGCATATAGTGCACATGCATCCAAAAAGGCAAAGAAAAGAGATTTAGGAAACGCTCAACAAATCATGTTGCTCCATGGTCTCCATCCAGCTGAAATAGAGATGGGAGTTGTGGTATCATGGTAATTCTGCACTCAATATAAAAATGCTTGCTGCAGATTTGAGTTATCCATCAGGCATCAAAAAGGCACACACTACCTGTCACAACACTTCCCAGTGAGGGACTCTGACCGCTGTGGTCAGGTTTTTTCTGTGACGTGCTGAGTTATGATTGTTCTCAACAAGCCATTTTTCTCTCCTGCGTTCCACCGCAACAATCACAAACTACCCGCCGCTTCACCATCAACATCAAAGCTCGGGGAAGGAATGATGTGTAGCTATTTGTTTTGCAAGGAAATGTCATATTTATCGTCGACGAACACCTACCAGAAGGGATGGTCGAAGGCTCATCTCTGGACCCTGTGACAGTGCGTCTCCTCTGGGACAGAGAGATGGGCCATGCTCCTGCTGGGATCCACCTCCAATTCTGAGTCGGGATTTCAAAGCCTCGGAAAACCTGCAAAGGAAAAGTTCTGATGTCCCAGGAAGAGAAATAGAACGAGACGCAAGGGTCTGGTGTCGAGTCAATTACCTTCTGGGCCGAACGGATGATCTCTGCTCAACATCAGCACCTCATAACAGTTCTAGTGCGATGCGCTGTGACCCACATTCACTCATGCATTGCCAATTCACTGCATGCAGGGATTTAGCATTTCTAATACTATTACAATTCTCTTAGCACTTTTGAGGGAGTCATTGGTCCTTATTTTATATATACAAGCTTAAGGCCTAAGAGGTTTGTTTTGGAATAAAAAGTCTCTTCTGCTCACCAGTCGCATTTATTAGATAAAAAAATACAGTAAAAAACAGGAATACTGTGGAAAAAGATTACTGTTTAAAATAACAGTATTCTATTTCAATATATTTTAAAATGCAATTTATTCCTGAGATGCAATTATTCCAGTCTCTAGTGTCACATAATCCTTTAGAAATCATTCTAATATCCTATTATTATCAATGTTAAAATTTGTTGTGCTGCTTAATAATTTTGTTTAATGCTTTTGTTAAATTTTTATATTATTATTATTATTATTATTATTATTATTATTTTAAAGGGCCAATGATTAACAGAGGCAAATGTAATTATTGCTCAGTTATAGGTTTTATTTTATTTTATTTTTATTTTTTTTGGAGTGCTTCTGAATGACCAATTCCCAGACTTAGGTTTGATGCATACTTAAAATTTATGCAATAAATAAATAAATAAATAAATAAATAAATAAATATACAGCAATGTGATTTAATTGCATTACAAAAGCAGAGCAAAAACAAACAAACAAACAAAAATATTTAAAAATAAAAACCAATCCACTGTTAAATGTAAAATGCTTCATATGACTGTAAAACAGAAATAAAAAAATGCAAAGCATAAAGATAAGTCTTCTGCTGTTATAATGTGACAGCACAACCTGAGGGAATAGCCTTCAAATATTTACAAACATTTTATTATATAAAAAAAGAAACAAAGGAAAGGCAAGACTGATGTGGCATGTGAAAGCGACTGCAAATATCTCAAAGAGAAGATGAACTGGAGTGTTTTGAATTTGACATGAGGAAACCACAAACACGATTTTGTGGATTTACTGACGGTGTCATTGAGATTCTCCTGTAATAGTCTGCAGAAGCAAACATGAATCTTTTAAAACCATCTAGACAAAATGATCCAAGGCAAATACACCATTATAAATGTTTAAGACTGTCACCGGATCCATCTTTCAGC
This sequence comes from Carassius auratus, assembly GCF_003368295.1. Classification (NCBI taxonomy): domain Eukaryota; kingdom Metazoa; phylum Chordata; class Actinopteri; order Cypriniformes; family Cyprinidae; genus Carassius; species Carassius auratus. The sequence goes on along the minus strand of NW_020527400.1, from coordinate 4,215 downwards.
ATGACGTGCAAGCATTAGCGCAGATACGGCCTTCAAAAAATACAGCATTAATCCATATTTTGATTTGGTTTGGGGCTCTCAGAAGGTCTGGGTCAGGCCAATGTAAGCAGCTCTGGGTAAATCTGTATGTCAGAGCGGCCGTGTAAGTCCAAGGCCACAGAACTGACATTTGACGAACGTTCAGAGATTTGTAAGGGCTTCTGGTCCGTGGAGGTGTGGCCCAGGACTGCCTCCCATCGGTGGCCTGACCTGTTGCTCTGCCTGCTGTTAAGACATGAACCAGAGTTTGGGGTCTGGACCCCTGAGTGTCAGATGAACCCCCCATCGCCTCAGCACTTACACACACACATACACACACGCACCTCAGGAGGAAAGTGTGTTAGCATACTTATAAATCATTCACAATATCAGTCAACTTTCCTCCTATGTATGTAAATGACGACCTTAGAATAGACTACAGTATATGTCTGAAATATTACACAAGCACTGCATTTCTACAGGATACTTTCATAGTATTGTGTAACAGTGATCGGAGTTGGGGTTACTTTTAAAAGCGATATTACATTATTGATATTTGATAATGAAAACAATGTTTTACTGATATATTTTAAAACACAATAAAATACAGACTTTATAATATTCCACTATATATATATATATATATATATATATATATATATATATATATATATATATATATATATATATATATATATTTTTTTTAATCCAATTAAACAAATTCATAATAAACAATTTTTTTTAATTATTTATTAATTAACTTTTGTTTTATTATTATTATTATTATTATTATTATTATTATTATTATTATTATTATTATTATTATTAATTATATATATATCTATATCTGTGTGGTCAAAAATAATAAATAAATAAATAAATAAATAAATAGACTGCCATTCTGTGTCCATTTCAAGCAATTTCTATTTGTAAAATTTCTATTTGTAAGATTTACTAGGAATTACTGAGTGAAAATGGCTTCTATACTGTAAGTTTTTTTTTTTTTTGTGAAGAAAAAGGACAGAAGTGTAAACAGAGGGAAGAAACAACACTAACGAAAAATACAGTGAGTAAGTATAAAATCCAATCAATAAAACAAAACACAGAAGTTACACAGAAACAGACCTCGTGAGAAAAACTACAGTGAGACTTTACTTTTTACACTTTTTGGCAAAAGTAACTTATCAATATTATATTGCTGGTCATTACGACTTTCAGTTTTACAAATGATTACTTCTACAATGTTACCACCGACACCGGATGCTCCCGATCACAGGATGATTAAAAAATATGATAACGTAATCACACCTGTTAAAATCCAAGTAATGAACTATTACATGGATTCCCAAAAGAGTTGAACTGAAAGGTTTGCAGTTTTACAGCCGTTCTGACCATGTCGTTGTCCTCTCATTAATGGCCAGTGTTTCAATGAGGCATCTAGAGCCGTCTGGTTCTGGTTAGCCAAATTCATTGTCCAGCGAGTATATTGTGAAAGTTGGAGCAGAAGTGGGCGTCGGGTAAAAAGCAGCTACAGGAAAGCTCTGTGGGTGTTAACCTTGTCAGAAAGTGTTGGCCTGCATGCCGTCTCTCCAACCTCTGCCAAACAGCAGGTAGAGGAGAGAACTGTAAAAGTCATTCTGCTCTCCGAGATGGTCTCAGTGCCTCTAATAGGCCAGAATAAAACATAAGCACCTTATTAAGACCAGCTTCATTACATAGGCCTGCTTTTTATGGCTGGACTGATGTGATCGCAATTACTGCTCGGATCCGAGAACACCTGGAAGCGTGGGGTTTGGAGGGGGGCGAAGCAGCGCTTAGAGCTTTCCGAGGCTTTGTTTAGTTTCTGTTTTATGGCTTTTAAAGAGATCAGACCTGACGTTAACCTCTAGCAAGTACATGCTATTGATCTAAAGCAGCTTGGAAAAAGCACATCAAGAAACGCTTTCTGGATTACCCTGACCCAAGAAAGGTAGTCCTCTCAAGACTAAACCTCAGACAAAAGACTGGCTCATTAATATCTTTTCACTTATCATTACATTTATGCTGAATGATCATATTTTAAGTGGTCATAAGAATGTCATTCTAGCTGGAACCTCAAGATTTTCTTTGATTATGATCTGAAAGGAGCAGTTTAAGAATAAAATAGCCAATAGCTAATTGGTATTGTTTTAAAATGCTTAAAAACAATTACAACTAGTTTTGTTATTATAAACTAACTACATTTTTTTTTTTTTTTTTTTTTTTTTTTGTCAAATAGAAAAGTAGAGCTGAAATAAAATGTTAAAATTTAGGAAAATTGAATGAAAAAATGAATGATACTGAAATTAACACGCTGATAAAAATGACTATATTATAACTATAAATATTAAACGCAAATTTGAAACTTTAACTTAAAAACGTAAAATAAATGAATGAATAAAACAAATACAATTCTAAATAAATTAATAATAATATAAAAAAGAATACTAAATGAAAAAAAAATCATAAATTTTACTGTATGAAAAATAATGTGGTATTTTTTAGTCTTTTTTATAGAAAAATATTTAGCTAAACCAAATAAAAATACTGATGGTGAAATAACCATATAATCTGATGGTTGTATATTATCTTGGTGTTGCTCTGCAGCAGGAATGCAGTTAATCATTGCAATAAATAAATACATAATGTCCAAATAAATTTAAAAAGTATCAGATCCTTAGATGTTTAGAAAGTAAACCTCACTGTACAAGTTCAAGGGCAAAGAAACTACAAAAACAAATTGTGATGAAGAGCTGAAGAGTGTGTGTTTGAGGCAAAAATAGAGAATAAACAACATACCTGTACTCTATTCAAACTGTTAAAGCCATTATAAAGCATGAATGCTAAACCCATTAGAGACAGAGAGAGAGAGGCAGAAGAGAATAATTGGTACTTCTATTCAGGCCGTGATGGTTCGTCCCCTCCAACATCAAGTGATCATGATTGAGTCAGTCTTATCGTGCATTTTCATTCCCCTGTCGATAAATCTACCTGGAGAAATTCTTTTGAATGCACGTTCATTTGATCTCTGTATGCAGGCGACACATGTCACAGTTAGGTTTCTCCACTAGTTCATAGTCTTTCATAGCTGCCATGTGGGCAAAACTTGATTTCCTTTTGGCACCAGGGCAAACATGCTAGTTGCGGGATTTCAATAGCAGATGTAGCTTAGCATGCAGTGTAGCTGCTGGAAACCCCATTTGTTGTTCGAGGACAACTGTACAGTAATTCAAGCTGACTCCCTCTCAGCACAATACGAACAGCCGTCCCACAGCGCTCAAAGCCCCATCACACAGACAGTGCAGTATTATTTTTATTGTATATATATATTTTTTACTTATTTCTTTTGTATTTTATATAAAGACCTTCCAATGGCATCAGAATAACGATGCTAAAAGGAATTCTCTCAGAATGAACATACAGTATAAGAAGAATGCATCTTTTTCATTATATTAGAATGCTTTTATTAAATAATTAGAATACACAAAGGTTTGTTCTGCTCATTGCTAATATAATAATATTACCAATATATTGCATATTTATATTCAGTTATTGCATTGCAAACAGTGCATTATTTGAAAATGTACTCACCCTCAGGCCATCTAATATGTAGATTAGTTTGTTTCTAGAAGAGTTTGTTTTTTCATCAGAACTGATCTGAAGAAATTTAGCATTGCATCACTTGCTCACCAGTGGATCCTCTGCAGTGAATGGGTGCCGTCAGAATCCAAAGATCTGATAAAAACATCATAATAATCCACAAGTAACCCAAATCTCTCCAGTCCATCAATTAACATTTGTGTGTTTGTAAGAAACACATCCATCAAGTGACTTTAAACCATCACTTCTAGCCAACAATTAGTTCACAATCCATAATAGTACTCCCTGCAGAAAAGAAGAAGTGCTATTATGAGTGCTATTATAAGTGGTTTTATGATCTCATATTTTAGCCGGAAACAAAGGTTAAAGTAAAACTTCTTAATGATGGATTTGTTTTTCAGAAACATGCAATTTTTCACTTAAAAATACATTAATTGATGGACTGGAATTATGTGGACTACTTGTGGATTATTTTGACATTTTTATCAGCTGTTTGACTCTAGATCCATTGGTGAGCAAGCGATGGAATGCTGCATTTCTCCAAATCTGTTCTGATCTCCATAATTGGAATTTTTTGTG
>NW_020527399.1:0-16091 GCF_003368295.1 Carassius auratus | reverse complement strand
ATATTATTTTATTTGAAAGATTTCTATAAATGATTTAAATCATACTCGTTTCTACAATAATTATTTTAAAGTAATCCTATATCTCCATCTAGTGGCCATTATTGGTACTAAGAATTGCGAGCTTGATTTATAAGTTATGATAGTTTTAATTTTATGCTGGCTCCTGAACATAATAAAGCTATGGAACTTATTGTGCTTCCTTCAAATTGATGACTTCTACTTATATAAAAAAAATATGAAGAGTTGGAATGAAAAATTGTAAAGATATAGTAAAATAACTATTGTAATTTTTTTTTATGTTACTTTAATAAATCGCTATGGCCACAACATTTAAGGTATCCTAAACCATTCACAATTTAACATCTTCAGTATATTGGCATCATGTTGAAAAAGTTTGGTGTGAACTACTCTTCTTGGAGGAGTATGAATTCATTTACAGTCTGATTTTATCATAATTCCACAATAACATTTCTGAGTTTCTGTATCAATCAGTGTTGTTGTTTGTTTATTTTTATTTTTTATTTTCATAGGAAGATAACTGACCCTTTACTCTCCTTTTTAACAAATGTGCTTATAAACCAAGGACAAGCTATTTATAGCTGTATTTTATAAACTGCTTACTACTGACTATTAAATTGGGACAAGGCTTTATAAACGCATGAACTGACTATTTACTTAATGAGTGCAGGTTTTATAAGTGTTACCAATGCATTTACTAATGTTAACAAATTAGACATTATTTACAGTGTTATTAAATCCTTTAATGACTTATAAGCATTTGTGAAAGCATCTTAGTCTTGATCTGTGAGCTGAACAGTTTACTGTTACATCCCATGGAGATTTTAAAATGTAGATACATGTCATGTTACAGGATGGAATAGGTCAGTATCAAATGAGTTGAAATTATTATTTGCAGCACAAATAAGTATTTTTTAGAATTTTGTTTTTAATTCCTGAAACTGTCAGAAAAGGATAAGGCCTAAGAGATTTCCTTAAGCTGTAATGAAAACAGCAATGTTAGCAACAACAAAAAAAAATAACAATTTAAAATACTTTTTTTTCTGGTGATTAAAGAGATGATTAAGTCCTCTCTCTCTCCTCTTTCTCTCTCTCATTGTGTCTGCCACTCAGCTCATGCCCATCCCCCACTCACACACACCACACTCAGTCAGCACACATACATTTCCTCAAACAGAGGGACAGAGTGAGTTGAGATGTCTGACAGTTTTTTTTATTTTCTTTTAATCATACAGTGTTGTAAAGTCATGAAACTATGCATATGTCCCTCAGAATGATTTGATCTCTGTATGAATTTTTTTTTTTAAGTGTTTGGAAGCTGCAATTTAAAAATACAAAGACAATTAATGATTCCCTTTTTACTGTCATTTCAAAAAATCACCACGACAAACCGTTCAAGCTAACCAAAATCTGTTCGCAATTTAAGTTCCTCGATGTTTTTTCTTCATGTAGACCTAGTTTGGTGTGTATAGTGTACTTCCCCTGTGAGGAGTATTCATTAATTCACAACTGTAAAATCTCAAAAATACACATTCAATCAAAATAGCCGACTTCCTGTTGATCGTAGCTTATGACTGTGAATTAGAAAGTTGTCCGTCTTGATAAGAACAATTTATGTACCAAGTTTGGTGTCTGTAGCTAAAACTAACCCCCCACTTTTGACAAAAGGTGGCGCTATAGAGTGCCTCCATCACGCCCTTTTAAAAAGCTTTTGCCATTGTCTAGCTATCACTAATACTGATATGTGTTTTGAGTTTCATGTAAATCTGAGCTTGTTGTCTGCCTCAAACTCACCAATAACAGACACATTCAAGTTGACACGTTGCCCATGGCAACACTATATCACGATATCAATATCCCCACAACAGATTTTCAATCGGCCCGTGTTTTGTCATTATTCTGATGAAGTTTTAAGTAAATCGAGTAAAAATAAGATGCTGAATTCAAAGCATTTGGAAAAATGACTCACTTCCTGCTGCCAGTTGGTGGCGCTATAACGTTGACTCTTAATAGTCACATATATACAATCGGTATCATACAACGAACAAACCCATGAAGTTTGATCAAATTCAGGAAATGTATGTGGATGTTATTAGACATTTCCTGTTTCTCATTTCTCGCCATAAGTTCCACGCCTCGCCACGGGCAAAACCGTTCGAGATATCAAAAATCCCCCTCGCAATTTTTCATCCTCAATGTCTTGAGATCATGTTCACCGAGTTTCGTGGCGAACGGGTTGAAAACCTCAGAGGAGTATTTCAAATTCCAGAGCATGCTTTTTTTAAACAGCCCTGAATAGCTGATTTCCTGTTGGGCGGAGCCTATGACATAAAGTGTGAAAGTTGTTTCAGCTCAATGAGATCTATAAGTGTACTGAGTTTCATATAAATACATGCAAGTGTGGTGTGAGCTATGGTTCAAGATTTCTGACTGTGTTCCAGGGGGCGCTGTAAGAGCCCCTGTGCCACGCCCGGGTCCCAGCCTCTGCGGCGTCCTGATGCCGCAGATTCCAATGTGTGTGCCAATTTTCAAGAGTTTTGAGCATGTTTAAGGCCCCCAAAACCCCCGGAAGGTTTAATAAAAAATAAAAATAATAATAATAAATATAGCTGCAAGCAGCGATGGCGGGGCTCAAGCCACCAATGCCATCGCCACCCCCCCGGTGGCATCAGGTAAACTGTGCCCAGTGGCCACATGCATTTACAATATCCCTCTGGCTGTGAGGTTTTAAGGGATATGGCAGTTTAAAGGGTTAATCCGAATCATCTAGACTTTAAAATCACATTCACAGAACAATATATATATATATATATAATATATATATATATATATATATATATATAATATATATATATATATAACTTTAGTAACACTTTACAATAAGATTCCATTTATAAACATTATGTAACATGAACAATATTTATATAGCATTCATTCAACATTGTTCTATTGTGATTTTTTTCCAAGCACATTTTACCAATTCCAAACCATATAAATCTTAATAACTACCATTATTTTTTATTTAATCATTTATGAGTGCTATACAATAGTCCAGGAAAGCTGGAAGAGAAAAACTCCTTATATTCATGTGTGCAGAAGAATTAGGCATGTTTTCTTTTACAGATGAAATGCGCTAAAAAAGAGTTTTAACTCAAACTGTAAAGTCAAAAATTATGAAATACCCATGATAAATATCAAACACAAATGCAATACAGAAATGGATAAGTAAAGACTTGACCATTGTACAAAAAATGCTGACTGGGTCATGAGGTTAGAAAAGAAGAAGAAGAAAAACAGGTCAAGAAGAACTGACAAAAAGAATTGCAAAATAATTAGGAATTAATGTGAAGATTAATTCTTAGGCAATTCTGCAAGACAGACTTTTCAGGAAAGGAGGTCAAATAAAAATGAGCTCCTAAATCTTAATCCCGGATTCTGGAAGATATATTCCTCAAACCATCGGACAAGAGGAGGTGGTGCTGGTCCTTCACGAGTCACTCTAATCAGTTCATAAAGCCTGTATATAAAGCCTTAATACAGGGTCGGCGCCAGGACATACAAAACGAGGGGGCCTTGTTGTGTCACTGGGGGGGCATACCTCCACAGCAGATATATTTTAACAAAAATAACTTAAAAAGTAAATTACATTTTAACATTTTTAGCATTATTGCACCATATATTGGATTCTTGTTTCTGTGCCCCTGAGAGTATGATTTAGAATGTTCGTTGGCGTCACAGAACTGCTAGATTGGATTCAAACAGCTTTCGCGCGTTGGCTGTCATTGAGCCAGAGACGGACGCGCTTAGAGCTTGTCATATATCACAATTTATATGCAATGTTTTTCAACCACATAATATTTATTTTGGTTTCATACATTTAAATATACATAATCACTAGTAAAACAATATATTGGTAGTTTGTAAAACACACACATATGTCTATGGAAGCAGCAAAAACTATCTATATTTGCAGACGTGTTTTAGTCATATATCAGACACACATAGCAGAACAATAAGGTTTACTCTATTCTTCGCCCAGTTCAACAGCAACTTACTTTCATGTATTTCGGGAGAAACTGGGGAATTCAAGTGCTGTACGTTAAATCCGGCTGACAGGAATCTGAACTGCAGCGCTCATCTCGTTATAGATCAAGATAATTTATAAAGAAGAATCGGAATATCAGATAGTTGACATGGTAAGCAAGTTTGCATATATATTTTAATAAAAAATGAAAAACTAAATAAAACGAATAGCGCTACATCTGTTAGTTATTGTGGCTGCTGTGTGTTGTCACGTGACAATCATGACGCGTCGCCATGGAAACAAGGGGTCATTTAAAATATTTGAACTTACGTACGCGTGAAAGAAAATAAAAATATTTTTAAAATCAACCCTGAGTAAACAACAATATCCAAGTTAATTAAATATTTTTTATTGAGACTATAAAAAAAAATTCTGTATCTATTTTTAGGTGGCTACTCCACTGATCCAAAGCACTGAAGTACAGCCTGCGTAGCTCCACTTTATCAATGATGTTGGCTCCAGTTGTTTCTTCAACTACATATTCAGTCAGGTTCTTGTTTACCTGTCGCCTCCGTTTTGCTGAAACAGGTGTATTTTTAGTGATTGCTGTAACTGTGTCACAAAGAATGCAGAATTCATCTTCGCTGCGGAGATTGCGCACACATTCGGCAGATACAAGTTTCATCTCAGTTAAAAAGTCTGTATCCTCTGCAGAATGATATTGGCAGGATTGAGCAACAAAATAACCTTGGGTGGCAACGATTTAATTAAAGGTTGCGTTAACTGAAACTGAACATTGAATGATAGGCCTATCTCAAAATGAATGCTGTTTGTCTTTTTTTTTTTTTTTTTGACATTTACAATTTTTTTAATAGGCCTAAATAAAACCAGGCTATTTAAACCCATATTACGACTATCTTTAGTCAAACTATTTTAACTGCCTTTTTTAAAAATCCCTTTCAAGTTTAAAGATGTCGTTTGTGGCTATAGTAAAATATCATCAAATTGAATTGAACAATCCTTGCACATTATCCATATTATGAAATAATTTGTAAAAAATTGAGCATTATAAAGCATTTTTAGATTAAGCAAAAAGGGAATGGACCATTTAGTTTAGATCAAGCCTAGTCCCGCTCTGCGGCTGCCCGATCTTGATCTGCGTAGCACTTCTAGCGCTAAATTTTCTGCCAGGGTAACCGCTCCCTATCCACTACATAGTGCACTATATGGGGTGTCATTTTGTTGTGCTGTCCGAATTCTGAGTGAACTATTTCATTCCCTACATTTGTCCACTACTATTATTTTCTAAAATTAGGTACATGTAATATGGCAGTGTTTTTGCAACAGCTCCAAGTCTCACTCGCAGTGTAGGCTATACGTTACTGTCCAATTCCGTTCACTTATTTATTTGTTCACTCCTTCCTGATTTAGTGAAACTGCCATACACTATGGATTAGTGAATGAGTGAATGAGTGAGCGATTTCAGACACAGCATGAGTCTCAACGGCTAAATTCGCGCTCCGAATCAGGGTGGTTTGCTGACTAGAGGTGAGGGGGCACAGTAACCTAGGTGGCCGGGCCAGGCCCCCTGGGGCCCCCTCGTGGCGCCGACCCTGCCTTAATATGTAGTATTTCACAATACTTCATGGTATTCTAATTAAATCATTTTTTGGAATCTTAGATCTCTCAGAACCTGACACATTGTAATTCTGAGACTCCAGGAAAGTGGCAGTTCTGTAAAATGTTGGCGCTGGAGACTAAATGCTCCCTGATAGTTTCACACCTAATTCACTTAACACACACACAAACACACACGCACACACACACACACACACACACTACCCACAGTGACAGAGGGACAGAGTGACATCAGATGTATGATAGTTTTTAAATTTTCTATCATCCATATAGTGTTGTATAGTCATGAAACTATGCATATTTCCTCAGAATGACTTGTCTTCTTTGTGTAAATTTTTTTGAAGTGTTTAGAAGCTGCACTTTAAAAAAATAAAAGACATTTACTGGTTACTTTTGTACTGTTATTTCAAAAAATCACCATGACAAAACCATTCAAGCTATCCAAAATTAATTCGCACCTGTTCTGTAAGATAAATTCTTTAAACAGTGGTAAAAGAGGATGTGGTGCTGAACCTTCAAGAGTCACTCAAAACGTATCTGTCCATAAAGCCTATAAAGAATTATTCTTAATATACAGTTCACAATATTTCAGTTTGTTATTCTAATTAAGTGAGGGTCATTTTATCAGTATAATACATAAAATTCATATTATTTTTCTTTGAAAGATTTCTATAAATGATTTAAATCATACGTGTTTCTACAATAATTATTTAAAAGCAATCCTATAGCTCCCTCTGGTGGCCATTGTTGGTACTAAGAATTGCAAGCTTCATTTATAAGTTATGATAGTTTTAATTTTATGCTGGCTCTTGAAAATGATAAAGCTATGAAACTTACTGTGCTTCCTTCAAATGATGACTTCTACGTATATAAAAAATTATGAAGAGTTTGGAATGAAACAATTTTAAGATATAGAAAAATAACTATTGTATTTTTTTATGTTACTTTAATAAATCGCTATGGCCACACCATTTAAGGTATCCTAAACCCATTCACAATTTAACATCTCAGTATATTGGCTTCATGTTAAAAAAAGTTTGGTGTGAACTACTTGTGTCTTCTTGGAGGAGTATGAATTCATTTACAGGCTGATTTTTATCATAAATCCACAATAGAATTTCTGAGTTCTGTATCAATCTGTGTTGTTGTTTGTTTATTTTTATTTTTTTATTTTTCATAGGAAGATAACTGACCCTTTACTCTCCCTTTTAATAAATGTGCTTATAAACCAAGAACAAGCTTTTATAGCTGTATTTATAAACTGCTTACTACTGACTATTAATATTGGGACAAGGCTTTATAAAGCATGAACTGACTATTTACTTTTTGAGTTTGAAATTATTATTTGCAGCACAAATAAGGTTTTTTAGGATTTTTAAAAATCCCTAAAACTGTCAGAAAAGGATAAGGCCTAAGATTTCTATGTGAGTGGCTACATTTATTTGTTTTTATAACTATAATGCATAAACTATGAAATTATACAAAATGTATAAAAAAGTACAACAGTTATTGTTTTCCAATGTTTTTTTATTAATTATTATTATTTATTTTTTTTGGATTTACATTTAAAAAAATTAGCCTACTGCAATCATTCTAAACAGCTTGAATAAAACCTGTTAATATTTATTATAGACCACTGTAATTGTGTATAATCTAACAAACAAGTTTATTATGAAAATAAAAGTGTGTACACCAGATAAATTGGACGATAAAGAAATTGCTAACAATAGTATAATAGAGCATGTTTTATGTTTTTAGGTGTTTAGATGCAGAAATGGACAAATCAAATGTAAAATAAAATGTAATTGATTTAATTAAATATAGACTAATTCTTGTTAGAGCAAAATAATAAATAAATACGTACACACATTAAAAAAGCAGCCAAGATGAATGAATTTCATTTTTTATATAGATTAAAATTGAAGACAGAAGCAGCTGGTATATGCGGTCACTTAAAATTCAAATCCAGTAGATCCACTTCAGATTTATTTCTCAACATTTTATGTTCACGTGGCTGTTTTCGTTTATAGTCGCCAAGCTATTATGTATTTTGAAATAATCTTGTCTATGATGTGTTCGTTCGTACGACGAAAGGCAGAATCCTGCAGCTCGAGAGATATATGTCATTCTGCCAGTCGCGCTTTCAAATAGTCTTGCACACTTAAACGGGTCACAAACACCTGCATTTAGCTCTTGTAGTGTTACAATGGGTTTATTGTGTGCATTTGTGGTAACATTTTATTTAAAAAAGCTCTTAAACAAGAATAAATTCGTTTGTTTTGAGCTCGACACTGTACGCGCTGATCGGAGGCGGTGATTTCAGATAGGCAGCCACAAATATTTCATTTTCACACAAACAGTTCAAAAACATCTGAATTTAGCTCTTGGTGTGTTCTAATTGGTTGATTGTGTGATATCGCTGTAATAATTTATTTTTAAAAGCTTTAAAACAGGAATAAATTCGTTTTTTCTGAGCTCTTCACTCCAGACGCTCGTGGTCACAGCGGGGATTCATCTCTCCTATTTCTCACGTATCTCTGGCCAGAAATTATTTATCCATGAGCCCTGAACCGGTAATAATCAGATATGTTGGTTTATCTTGTCAGTGTGAATTAAATCTAAGTATTTATTTGTATTTTTAACCGATTTAAAAGTGAAAGTAAAAGTCCGGGAATTGAACCTGTAGGGGCGCTATTTCTCTCAGACAATGGAAGTCTGAAGCACATATACTCCAACAGAGGGACAGAGTGAGATGAGATGTCTGACTGTTTTTTAATTTTCTGTTATCCATACAGTGTTGTAAAGTCGTGAAACTATCCATATATACTCAGAATGACTTTTTTTCTCTATTAAAAAAGGTTTTGAAGTGTTTGGAATTAAAAAATGCAGGACAATTAATAATTCCATTTTTATTGTCATTTAAAAAAATCACCACGACAAAACCGTTCAAGCTATCCAAAATCCATTGGCAATTTAAGTTGTTTAAAATGTTTTGGCATCATGTAGACAAAGTTTGGTGTGTATAGTGTTACTCTCCTCTGAGCAGTATGCATTAATTCACAGCTAAATGTAAAAAAGAGTGCCTCCTTCACGCCCTTTTAAAAGCTTTTGCCATTGTCTAGCTATCACTAATACTGATATGTGTTTTGAGTTTCATGTAAATCTGAGGTTGCTGTCTGCCTCAAACTCACCATAACAGAACATTCAAGTTTGACACGTTGCCATGGCAACACTATATCAGATATCAATATCCCCACAACAGATTTACATCAGCCGTGTTTTGTCATTATTCTGATGAAGTTTTAAGTAAATCGAGTAAAAATAAGATGCTGAATTCAAAGCATTTGGAAAATGACTCACTTCCTGCTGCCAGTTGGTGGCGCTATAACATTGACTCTTAATAGTCACATATATATGATCGGTATCATACAACGAATAAAACAGTGAAGTTTGATCAAATTCAGGAAATGTATGTGGATGTTATTAGACATTTCCTGTTTCTCATTTCTCGCCATAATTTCCACGCCTCGCCACGGGCAAACCGTTCGAGATATCAAAAATCCCCTCGCAATTTTTCATCCCCAATGTCTTGAGATCATGTTCACCGAGTTTCGTGGCGAACGGGTTGAAAACCTCAGAGGAGTATTTCAAATTCCAGAGCATGCTTTTTTTAAACAGCCCTGAATAGCTGACTTCCTGTTGGGCGGAGCCTATGACATAAAGTGTGAAAATTGTTCGGCTCAATGAGATCTATAAGTGTACCGAGTTTCATATAAATATATGCAAGTGTGTGTGAGCTATGGTTCATGATTTCTGACAGTGTTCCAGGGGGCGCTGTAGAGCCCCTGTGCCACGCCCGGGTCCCAGCCTCTGCAACGTCCTGATGGCCGCAGATTCCAATGTGTGTGCCAATTTTCAAGAGTTTTTGAGCATGTTAAGGCCCCCAAAACCCCCGGAAGGTTTAATAAAAAATAAAAAAATAAGAATAATCCTTAGAAAAACAATAGGGCTCTTCGCCCCTTCGGGCTTGAGCCCTAAATATAGCTGCAAGCAGCGATGTCGGGCTCAAGCCATCAGTGCAACGCCACCCCGGTGGCATCGGGAAAACTGTGCCCAGCGGGCATAAGCATTTACAGTAACCCTCTGACAATCAAGTTTTAAGGGATGCGGCAGTTAAAGGGTTAATCCGACAAATCTAGACTTTGAAATCACATACACAGAACAATATATATATAACTTTAGTAACACTTTATTTTAATATTTATAAAAAATGTATAAGGTGTGCATTGTAGCTGACACCTATATGAACACATTACAATTGTTTTGTGATTGCAAGTCTTTCTTCTCAAATGCTATTGAGCTTCAAATTTGCATTTGAGCCCATGTGTAAAAGTAGCATAATTTACATATGACTTACAGTTTGTTGTAATAAATATCAAACATTCAAATTAATTGTGCATTTTAGCTGTCACCTAGATGAACAATTACAGTTGTTTTTATGACTGTAAGTCATTCTCTTCAAATGCTACTGACGTTAGAAAAGTGTATAACAATATCACATGTAACTTTAGAGACGGTCCCTAAATTTCTTTAGTTTTCTTTTTCTCTGTGCCGGATTGCTGATGTCCTATACCCAGGCATAGATGTCCATCCATCAATTACGAACATTCAGCCGCAAACATGAGGTGTGAGCGGTCGCGAGCGCGGATGGGAGAATGGCACATGTTTTTTTTTTTTTTGAGCAACTGGGATGGTGCCCCCTCTGGGAGTTGGTGCCCTACAAAGACTGCATACTCTGCATATAGGGAGCGGCGGTACTATCTGGAAGATATAGTCCTCAAACCATCGTACAAGAGGAGGTGATGCTAGTCCTTCAAGAATCGCTCAAAACCTATTCAAGTGTACAGTTTCCTTTTATTGCATCTTGAAATAAATATTTCTGAATTCTGAATCAAACTGGGTTGTGTTTATTTATTTATTTTATAAGACAACTGAGACTTTAATCTCCTTTGTAATATATGTGATTTTAAACCAAGAACAATTTATTTATAGATGTATTACTGCTTAATAATGACTATTATTAAGGGAAAAGGCTTTATAATCATGAACTATTTACTAATGCTTAGCTAATGAGTGCAGTTATTATAAAGTGTTACCAATGCATTTACTAATGTTAACAAATTAGACATTATTTTACAGTGTTACCAAATCCTTTAATAATTTATTAGTGTTTTGTAATGATTTTAATGACCTATAAGCATTTGTGAAATAGTTTTGCTTGGATTGCAGCTTAATCTGTCAGTTGAAGAGTTTTACTGTTACATCCATGAGATTAATAAATGTCATGTCACGTCACAGGTTGTCATAGGTCAGTATCAAATGAGTTTGAAATTATTATTTGCAGCACAAATAAGGATTCTTAGGATGTTTTTAAATCCCTAAACTGTCAGAAAAGGATAAGGCCTAAGAGATTTCTTAACCTGTAATGAAAGGAAAAAAACACCACGATTAGCAACAACAAAAACAATAACCATTTAAAATACAGATTTTTTTTTCTGATCATTAAAGGGATGATTAGGTCTCTCTCTCTCTCTCTCTCTCTGCCAGACAGCCCCTCCCTACAATCCACACACACTGTCAGTCACCAAAAATTCACAGTCACCAACCCCCTCACACTCCCCCTCCCTCTCCCCCTCCCTTCCCTCACACAGACAGAGTGGCCAGAGTGAGATCATGTCAGTTGAGAAGTCTGACAGTTTTTTAATTTTCTGTTATCCATACAGTGTTGTAAAGTCGTGAAACTATGCATATTTCCTCAGAATGATTTGATCTCTGTATGAAAAAATGCTTTGAAGTGTTTGGAAGCTGCAATTTAAACATACAAGACAATTAATGTTTCCCTTTTTACTGTCATTTCAAAAAATCACCACGACAAAACCGTTCAAGCTAACCAAAATCCGTTCGCAATTTAAGTTC
Source organism: Carassius auratus (assembly GCF_003368295.1). Classification (NCBI taxonomy): domain Eukaryota; kingdom Metazoa; phylum Chordata; class Actinopteri; order Cypriniformes; family Cyprinidae; genus Carassius; species Carassius auratus. Next base: position 4,435 of record NW_020527399.1, on the reverse strand, counting down.
CTCAGTGTTTTTTCTTCATGTAGACAAAGTTTGGTGTGTATAGCGTACTTCCCCTGTGAGGAGTATGCATTAATTCACAACTGTAAAATCTAAAAAATACACATTCAAATCAAAATAGCCGACTTCCTGTTGATCGTAGCTTATGACTGTGAATTAGAAAGTTGTCCGACTTGATTAGAACAATTTATGTACCAAGTTTGGTGTCTGTAGCTAAAACTAACCCCCCCACTTTTGACAAAAGGTGGCGCTATAGAGTGCCTCCTTCACGCCCTTTCAAAAGCTTTTGCCATTGTCTAGCTATCAATAATACCGATATGTGTTTTGACTTTCATGTAAATCTGAGCTTGTTATCTGCCTCAAACTCACCATAACAGAATATTCAAGTTTGACACTATATTCGATATCAATATCCCCACAACAGATTTTCATCGGCCATGTTTTGTCATTATTCTGAAGTTTGCAGCAAATAGAGTAAAAATAAGATGCTGAATTCAAAGCATTTGAAAAATGACACACTTCCTGCTGCCAGTTGGTGGCGCTATTATGTTGACTCTTAATAGTCACATATATACGATCTGTATCATACAACGAACAAACCAATGAAGTTTGATGAAACTCAGGAAATGTATGTGGATGTTATTAGGCATTTCCTGTTTCTAATTTTTTGCCCTAATTTCAACGCCTCGCCACGGGCAAACCGTTCGAGATATCAAAAATCCCCTCGCAATTTTTCATCCCCAATGTCTTGAGATCATGTTCACCGAGTTTGGTGGCAATCAAGTAAAAAACCTATGACAAGTATATCAAATTCCAGAGCATGCTTTTTATAAACAGCCCTGGATAGCTGACTTCCTGTTGGGCGGAGCCTATGACATAGAGCGCGAAAGTTGTTCAGCTCAAAGAGATCTATAAGTGTACTGAGTTTCATATAAATATATGCAAGTGTGTGTGAGCTATGGTTCAAGATTTCTGACTGTGTTGCAGGGGGCGCTGTAGAGCCCTTGTGCCACGCCCGGGTCCCAGTCTCTGTGGCGTCCTGATGGCCGCAGATTCCAAAGTGTGTGCCAATTTTCAAGAGTTTTTGAGCATGTTAAGGCCCCAAAAACCCCGGAAGGGTTTAATAAAAAATACAAATAATAATAATAAGAATAATCCTTAGAAGAAAAATAGGGCTCTTCGCCCCTTCGGGCTTGAGCCCTAATAACAAGAATAATCCTTAGAAGAACAATAGGGCTCTTCGCCCCTTCGGGCTTGAGCCCTAATTAAAGCTGCAAGCAGCGATGAACGGGCCCTCGCACCCGGGCTCACCGGCAGCGAGTGGCTTTAGTAATTAGGTGAACGGTGAGAAATATGCATTTAAACTCATAAATATAAGTCGAATATATCAAAGTTTACCCCATATATGTGCCAATCTTCCTGTTGACAGCAGGTGGTGCTATCATTATAATGGAATATTGGCCTTCAAATGTGTTTAGGGCAGGACTCTTATCGAACATGTGAAGTTTGGGGAAGATCGAACAAATTATGCCTGAGTTCCAACAACATCTCTTGCTGTGGCGAGGCATCAAAATTTGTCATGGCGCCATGGACACGCCCTTTAACAAAAACTCAAGATCTCCAACAAGTTAACATTGCACAGGCCTTTAGATTAGACTGACCACAAAAAATACTTTAATCTCAAAAAATTCTAGGAGTAGTTTTGTCGCAGCCTAAAACATGTCACTTCCTGTTGCCAGCAGGTGGCGCTATGACTATAACTGAAAATGGGCATGTAGATCTGTTAAGGGCAGAAGTCTTATCTAACATGTGAAGTCTGGGGCAGATTGGACATTGTATGTCTGAGTTACAGCAACTTCCATTTTCATGGCGAAACATCGAAATTTGTCAGGCCACCATGGACACGCCCTTTAACGAAACCTCAAGATCTTCACCATTTAACATCTCAAAGGCCTTAAGATTTAACTGACCAAGTTTGGTGTTGATTTGAATACATCTCTAGGAGGAGTTTGTTAAAGTACAACCCCTGAAAATGGCAAAAACAACGCCAATTTTGCAGAGAAAATTCTAAATAACTGACTTCCTGTTGGGATTCGGATTTCGTACCAAGAGACTTTTTCGTAGATATTGGTGTGTTACATGTGTGTACCGATTTTTGTACATGTACATGAAACATAGCTCGAGACGCACTCCGTTGAAAGTGAATACGCACTCCGTTGAAAGTGTATAGGTGGCGCTATCGAGCCATTTTGCCACACCCAATGGAATATTGGCCTTCAGATCTGTTCAGGCCAGGACCCTTATCACACATGTGAAGTTTGATCAAGATCGTACATTTTATGCCTGAGTTATAACATCTTTTATTCCCATGGCGAGACATCGAACTTCGTCACGGCGCCATGGACACGCCTTTTAACAAAAACTCAAGATCTTCACAACTAAATATCACACAGGTCTTTAGATTAGACTGACCACAAAAAAGACATTGATGTCATTAAAATTTCTAGAAATAGTCTGTCACAGTGTAAAAATATGTCACTTCCTGTTGCCAATAGGTGGCGCTATGACTATAACTGAATATGGGCATTGTAGATCTGTTCAGGTCAAGAGTCTTATCCAACATGTGAGGTTTGGGCAGATTGGACATTGTATGTCCGAGTTACAGCAACTTCCTGTTCATGGCGAAACATCGACATTTGTCAGGCCGCCATGGACACGCCCTTCAACGAAACCTCAAGTCCTTCGCAATTTAACATCGCAAATGGCTTTAGATTACACTGACCAAGTTGGTGTTGATCTGAATAAATCTCTAGGAGGAGTTCGTTAAAGTACAACCCCTGAAAATGGCAAAACAACACCAATTTTGCAGGGAAAATTCAAAATAACCGACTTCCTTGTTTGGGATTCGGATTTCGTACCAAGAGACTTTTTTGTAGATATTGGTGAGTTACATGTGTGTACCAATTTTGTACATGTACGTGAAAACATAGCTCGCAGGCACACTCCGTTGAAAATGTACTAGGTGGCGCTATCGAGCCATTCTGCCCACACCCGGTGGAATATTGGCCTGCAGATCTGTTCAGGTCAAGGACTTTTATCACACATGTGAAGTTTGGGGTAAGATCGGACATTTTTATGCCTGAGCTATAACATCTTTTATTCACATGGCGAGGACATCGAACTTCGCCATGGTGCCGTGGACACGCCTTTTAACGAAAACTCAAAGATCTTCACAACTGAACATCGCACAGGCCTTTAGATTAGACTGACCACAAAAAAGACATTGATGTCAAAAAATTTCTAGGAGTAGTTCGTCACAGCGTAAAATATGACACTTCCTGTTGCCAATAGGTGGCGCTATGACTATAACTGAATATGGGCATGTCAATCTGTTCAGGTTTAGAGTTTCATCAAACATGTGAAGTTTGGGCAGATTGGACATTGTATGTGTGAGTTATAGCAACTTCATTTTTCATGGCGAATCATCGAAATTCGCCAGGCCGCCACAGACACGCCTTCAACGAAAACTCAAGATCTTCGCAATTTAATGTCGCAAAGGCCTTTAGATTAGGCATACCAAATTTGGTGTTGATTTGAAGAAATCTCTAGAGGAGTTCGTTAAAATACAACACATGGAAATGACCAAAATTACACAAAATTTGCTCATATATTAAAAATAACCGACTTCCCTGTTGGGTTTAGAAATTTTGAATCCAAGAGTGCCTTTTTTGTAGGTATTGGTGGTGTTACATATGTGTGCCGAATTTCGTGCATGTAACGTGAAAACATAGCGTCGAAGGCTGTTGATTTTCTTAGTAGGTAGGTGGCGCTGTCGGAGCCATTTTGCCACACCCCTTTCTGAAGTCCTATATCAGACGAAAATTTCACCAGCTTTGACGCCGTGTGCAAAGTTTCATGACTTTTTGGCATGTTTAAGCCCTCAAAAATGCGATTCATTCGGGAGAAGAAGAAGAAGAAGAAAGAAGAAGAAGAAGAATTAAAGCTGCAAGCAGCGATGAACGGGCCCTCGCACCTGGGCTCACCGCCATCGTGTGGCTTTAGTAAAAAGGTGAACGTTGAGAAATATGCATTTAATGTCTAAATATAAGTGGGAATATATCAAAGTATATCCATATATGTGCCAATCTTACCGTTGCCAGCAGGTGGCGCTATCATTATAATGGAATATTGGCTTCAGATGTGTTCAGGCAAGGACTCTTTATCAAACATGTGAAGTTTGGGGAAGATTGAAACATTTTATGCTTGATACAACAACTTCTCTTGCTGTGGCAAGACATCAAATTTTGTCATGGCACCATGGAAACGCCCTTTAACAAAAACTCAAGATCTTCAAAAGTTAACATTGCACAGGCCTTTAGATTAGACTGACCACAAAATATATGTTAATCTCAAAAAAATTATAGGAGTAGTTGCGCAG
>NW_020527398.1:0-20153 GCF_003368295.1 Carassius auratus | reverse complement strand
GTTAAGTCTATGGGATATTTTCACACATTTTCTTCGCCCACTGTACGATTATCGTTACGTCCGATTGCTTAGAAAAGTCATAGCACACCTTTCCTCCAATAAGCCGCACGTTTTGACATCTCATTCATGAGTCTGCGACAAAAAATGCGGGAGGAGTAGCGTGCCGAAATTTTGTCAAGGCGGATAGTAATAGTAACACTAGAAGGTACATTTCCTGAAGAAAATGTGAGTGGTGCTTGCAGTGGCAAAACTCGGCGCCCCTGTTGCTAGGTTGTTGCAATGAGGTTGCTACGATGGTTGCTAAGGTACCCAGGGTGGTTGCTAGGGTAATCTGAATGGTTGCTAGGGGTCTTGCTATGTGGTTGCTAGGGCAGTTGCTAGGGTCCCCATGATGGTTGCTATGGCCGTTGCTAAGGTACCCAGGGTGGTTGCTAGGGTAATCTGGGTGGTTGCTAGGGTCCCCAGGATGGTTGCTAGGGCCGTTGCTAGGGTACCCAGGGTGGTTGCTAGGGTAATCGGGGTTGGTTGCTAGGGTGTTGCTATGTGGTTGCTAGGGTACCCGGGGTGGTTGCTAGGGCGGTTGCTAGGGTCCCCATGATGGTTGCTAGGGCCGTTGCGAGGGTACTCAGGGTGGTGCTAGGGTAATGGGTGGTTGCTAGGTGTTGCTATGTGGTTGCTAGGGTACCGGGGTGGTTGCTAGGGCGTTGCTAGGGTCCCCATGACGGTTGCTAGGGCCGTTGCTAAGGTACCCAGGGTGGTTGCTAGGGTAATTGGGGCGGTGCTAGGGTGTTGCTATGTGGTTGCTAGGGTACCCGGGGTGGTTGCTAGGGCGGTTGCTATGGTAATCTGGGTGGTTGCTAGGCAGTTGCTACGGTACTGGGGGGTTGCTAAGGTGTTGCTAGGCGGTTGCTAGGGTGTTTTGGCTGGTTGCTAGGCAGTTGCTATGGTATCCTGGGTGGTTGCTATGATGTTACTAGGTGGTGGTAGTTGTCACAGATAGTCACTATGTAGTTATTATAGAGTTCTTAGCCCATTTTGAGCACTTAGCTAATCACTATTAGCATGTAGCTAATCACTGCTAGCATGACTAGCATGTTGGAAGTCCAGTGTGCTAGCATGAGTCAAAATATCCAACCGCCATGTCTGTACGATGTTCTGATGCAGAGATATAGGTCGTGCAAAACGGTTGCTAGGGTACTGTGTTTGGTTGCTATGGAGTGGCCTGGCAGCTGCCAATGATGAAACTCCAAAGGCTGCTCGCCAATATAATCCAACCCCCATGCCTCGACGATGTACTGATGCGGAGATATAGATCTTGCAAAACGGTTGCTAGGGTACTGTGTTTGGTTGCTAGGGAGTGGCCTGGCAGCTGCCAATGATGATACTCCAATGGTTGCTTGCTAATATAAACCAACCCCCATGCTTCTATGTCTTTCAGATGTTAAGATATCTCTCTATACTTTGGGTTGCTAGGTAGCTCTTAATGGTTGCTAGGGCGTGGCTAGGTTGTCTTGAAGGAGATACATGATTGGCCGTTTGCTGCCCGAGTCAAACGAGCCCACCCTCACGTTTCTATGACACTTCTATCCAAAGTTATTAATTTGATCTTTTCAATGGAAGTCTATGGGGCTTGTTGCTATGGCGCTCTATATGGTTGCTAGGGCGTGGCTTGATAGATTCACAGTGATCCAGAGAGACTGATTGGTTGCCTGATTCAAATAAGCCCACCCCCTTGTCTCTATGACTATGTGATGCAGAGTTATGTTCAATGCAAAATCCCTATGTAATCTCTCATAGGAGGAAATGCCCTCCCTATACTTTGTATTAGGGGCAAATTTGGGGGGCTCTTGCGCCCCAGGGGTACAACTTATACCCCAATGCAGGGTATGTTCTCACACAGCCTGATAGCCTCTCCAAATGTGGTGATTCACGTGTTTCTGCGAAATTCTCTCTCGGAGCTACGATCCGTCAAAGTTGACCCCAATGTTAAGTCTATGGGTTTTATCGCCCGATTTTTCGCCCGCCGGACGAACATCGTACACCCGATCGCTTATAAAAGTCATAGCACACCATTCCCGAATAGGCCGCACGATTTGACGCCTGTTTCGTTGGTCTGTGACGAAAACTGCGAGACTAGTTACGCGCCGAAATTTGTACGGAATCTATAAGAATAAGAATAATAATAAGTATGTGAGATAATAGTAGTAGTGCTTTGCCTCCGGCAAGCACCACTAACTAGAAGGTACATTTCCTGAAGAAAATGTGAGTGGTGCTTGCAGTGGCAAAACTCGCCCCTCTGTTGCTAAGGTGTGGTTGCTAGGGTGGTTGCTAGGGTCCCTATGCTGGTTGCTAAGGCCGTTGCTAGGGTACCCAGGGTGGTTGCTAGGGTAATCGAGGTGGTTGCTAGGGTGTTGCTATGTGGTTGCTATGGTACCTGGGGTGGTTGCTAGGGTCCCCATGATGGTTGCTAGGGCCGTTGCTAGGGTACCCACGGTGGTTGCTAGGGTAATCAGGGTGGTTGCTAGGGCGGTTGCTAGGGTCCCGTGATGGTTGCTAGGGCCATTGCTAGGTTACCCAGGGTGGTTGCTAGGGTAATCGGGGTGGTTGCTAGGGTGTTGCTATGTGGTTGCTAGGGTACCCGGGGTGGTTGCTAGGGCGGTTGCTAGTGTCCCCATGATGGTTGCTAGGGCCGTTGCTAGGGTACTCAGGGTGGTTGCTAGGGTAATCGGGGTGGTTGCTAGGGTGTTGCTATGTGGTTGCTAGGGTACCCGGGGTGGTTGCTAGGGCGGTTGCTAGGGTCCCCATGATGGTTGCTAGGGCTGTTGCTAAGGTACCCAGGGTGGTTGCTAGGGTAATCGGGGCGGTTGCTAGGGTGTTGCTATGTGGTTGCTAGGGTACCCGGGGTGGTTGCTAGGGCGGTTGCTATGGTAACCTGGGTGGTTGCTAGGCAGTTGCTACGGTACTTGGGGTGGTTGCTAAGGTGTTGCTAGGCGGTTGCTAGGGTGTTTTGGCTGGTTGCTAGGCAGTTGCTATGGTCTCCTGGGTGGTTGCTATGATGTTACTAGGTGGTTGGTAGTTGTCACAGATGGTCACTATGTAGTTATTATAGAGTTCTTAGCCCATTTGAGCACTTAGCTAATCACTATTAGCATGTAGCTAATCACTGCTAGCATGACTAGCATGTTGGAAGTCCAGTGTGCTAGCATGAGTCAAAAAATCCAACCGCCATGTCTGTACGATGTTCTGATGCAGAGATATAGGTTGTGCAAAACGGTTGCTAGGGTACTCCATTTGGTTGCTATGGAGTGGCTTGGCAACTGCCAATGGTGATACTACAAAGGCTGCTCGTCAATATAAACCTACCCCCATGCCTCTACGATGTTCTGATGCAGAGATATAGATCTTGCAAAACGGTTGCTAGGGTACTGTGTTTGGTTGCTAGGGAGTGGCCTGGCAGCTGCCAATGATGATACTCCATTGGTTGCTTGCTAATATAAACCAACCCCCATGCTTCTATGTCTTTCAGATGTTAAGATATCTATCTTTGGATTTTGGTTGCTAGGTAGCTCTTAATGGTTGCTAGGGCGTGGCTAGGTTGTCATGAAGGAGATACATGATTGGCCGTTTGCTGCCCGAGTCAAACGAGCCCACCCTCATGTTTCTATGACACTTCTATCCAAAGTTATTCATTTGATCTTTTTCAATGGAAGTCTATGGGGCTTGTTGCTATGGCGCTCTATATGGTTGCTAGGGCGTGGCTTGATAGATTCACAGTGATCCTGAGAGACTGATTGGTTGCCTGATTCAAATGAGCCCACCCCCTTGTCTCTATGACACTGTGATCCAGACTTATGTTCAATACAAAATCCCTATGTAATGTCCCATAGCAGGATAAGCCCTGCCTATACTTTGTATTAGGGTCATTTTTGGGGGGCTCTCGCGCCCCAGGGGTACAACTTATACCCCACTGCGGGGTATGTTCTCGCACAGCCTGATAGCCTCTTCAAATGTGGAGATTCACGTGTTTCTGCGAAATTCCCTCTCGGAGCTACGATCCGTCAAAGTTGGCCGCAATGCATTCTCTATGCGATTTTTCGCCCGTTTTTTCGCCCGGTGTACGAACATCGTACGCCCGATCGCTTATAAAAGTCATAGCACACCATTCCCGTATAGGCCGCACGATTTGACGCCTGTTTCGTTGGTCTGTGATGAAAACTGCGGGACTAGTTACGCGCCGAAATTTGTACGGATCTAGTATAATAATAATAATAATAACTAGAAGGTACATTTCCTGAAGAAAATGTGAGTGGTGCTTGCAGTGGCAAAACTCGGCGCCCTGTAGCCACCCATGATGCCTGTGTGATGTTTTGAAGCAGAGATAGAAGGATTTATATTGCTACATGGTTGCTAGGGTGCTCTATATGGTTGCTATGGTGTGACTATATAGTTTATGGGGTGATATTTAAAGATTATTTACCAGCCTGATTCCAAAAAGCCCAAGACAGTGTATCTATATAGTTATTTTTGATGATATATATATATCTTTTAAATGTTGTTAAACAGTTGCTAGGGTGCTTAAATTGGTTTCTATGGCGTGGCTATGAAGTTGTTATGTCACTACTTATGGACTGCTTGATAGGCCGAGTCAAAAGAGCCCTCTGCCAAGCCTCTATGACTTTCTGATCCAAAGATATGATGTCAGATAGTTTTTCCAATGTTAAGTCAATGGGATATTTTCACACATTTTCTTCGCCCGCTGTACGATTATCGTAAGTCCGATTGCTTAGAAAAGTCATAGCACACCTCTCCTCAATATCCCGCACGATTTGACACCTCATTCATGGGTCTGTGACAAAAAATGCGGGAGGAGTAGCGTGCCAAAGTTTTGTCAAGGCGAATAGTAATAGTAACACTAGAAGGTACATTTCCTGAAGAAAATGTGAGTGGTGCTTGCAGTGGCAAAACTCGGCGCCCTGTTGCTAGGTTGTTGCAGTGAGGTTGCTACGGTGGTTGCTAAGGTACCCTGGGTGGTTGCTAGGGCGGTTGCTAGGGTCCCCATGATGGTTGCTAAGGTACCCAGGGTGGTTGCTACGGTAATCTGAATGGTTGCTAGGGTCTTGCTATGTGGTTGCTAGGGTACCCGGGGTGGTTGCTAGGGCCGTTGGTAGGGTACTCAGGGTGGTTGCTAGGGTAATCGGGGTGGTTGCTAGGGTGTTTCTATGTGGTTGCTAGGGTACCCGGGGTGGTTGCTAGGGCAGTTGCTAGGGTCCCCATGATGGTTGCTAGGGCCGTTGCTAAGGTACCCAGGGTGGTTGCTAGGGTAATTGGGGCGGTTGCTAGGGTGTTGCTATGTGGTTGCTAGGGTACCCGGGGTGGTTGCTAGGGCGGTTGCTAGGGTCCCCATGATGGTTGCTAGGGCCATTGCTAAGGTACCCAGGGTGGTTGCTAGGGTAATTGGGGCGGTTGCTAGGGTGTTGCTATGTGGTTGCTAGGGTACCCGGGGTGGTTGCTAGGGCGGTTGCTAGGGTCCCTATGATGGTTGCTAGGGCCGTTGCTAGGGTACCCAGGGTGGTTGCTAGGGTAATCGGGGCGGTTGCTAGGGTGTTGCTATGTGGTTGCTAGGGTACCCGGGGTGGTTGCTAGGGCGGTTGCTAGGGTCCCCATGATGGTTGCTAGGGCCATTGCTAAGGTACCCAGGGTGGTTGCTAGGGTAATTGGGGCGGTTGCTAGGGTGTTGCTATGTGGTTGCTAGGGTACCCGGGGTGGTTGCTAGGGCCGTTGCTAGGGTACCCAGGGTGGTTGCTAGGGTAATCGGGGCGGTTGCTAGGGTGTTGCTATGCGGTTGCTAGGGTACCCGGGGTGGTTGCTAGGCAGTTGCTATGGTAACCAGGGTGGTTGTTATGATGTTACTTGGTGGTGGGTAGTTGTCACAGATGGTCACTATGTAGTTATTATAGAGTTCTTAGCCCATTTGAGCACTTAGCTAATCACTATTAGCATGTAGCTAATCACTGCTAGCATGACTAGCATGTTGGAAGTCCAGTGTGCTAGCATGAGTCAAAAAATCCAACCGCCATGTCTATGCGATGTTCTGATGCAGAGATATAGGTCGTGCAAAACGGTTGCTAGGGTACTCCGTTTGGTTGCTATGGAGTGGCTTGGCAGCTGCCAATGGTGATACTCCAAAGGCTGCTCGCCAATATAAACCAACCCCCATGCCTCTACGATGTTCTGATGCGGAGATATAGATCTTGCAAAACGGTTGCTAGGGTACTGTGTTTGGTTGCTAGGGAGTGGCCTGGCAGCTGCCAATGATGATACTCCAATGGTCGCTTGCTAATATAAACCAACCCCCATGCTTCTATGTCTTTCAGATGTTAAGATATCTCTCTATACTTTGGGTTGCTAGGTAGCTCTTAATGGTTGCTATGGCGTGGCTAGGTTGTCTTGAAGGAGATACATGATAGGCCGTTTGCTGCCCGAGTCAAACAAGCCCACCCTCATGTTTCTATGACACTTCTATCCAAAGTTATTAATTTGACCTTTTTCAATGGAAGTCTATGGGGCTTGTTGCTATGGTGCTCTATATGGTTGCTAGGGCGTGGCTTGATAGCTTCATAATGATCACGAGAGTCTGATTGGTTGCCTGATTCAAATGAGCCCACCCCCTTGTCTCTATGACTATGTGATCCATAGTTATGTTCAATGCAAAATCCCTATGTAATTTCCCATAGTAGGAAAAACACAGTGTTTCATGGGCGATCCCTCACCATAATATGTCTATGGGGCAAATTTGGGGGTCTCTAGCACCCCAGGGGTACAACTTTTACCCCTCTGTGAGGTATGTTCTCGCACAGCCTGATAGCCTCTCCGAATGTGGTGATTTACGTTTTTCTACGAAATTCCCTCTCTGTGCTATAATCCGTCAAAGTTTTCAGTAATGCATTTCCTATGGGACGTTTTTCGGCCATTTTTTCGCCCGCTGTACGAACATCGTACGCCCGATCGCTTATAAAAGTCATAGCACACCTCTCCTCAATAGGCCGCACGATTTGACGCCTGTTTCGTTGGTCTGTGACAAAAACTGCGGGACGAGTTACGCGCCGAAGTTTTGTACGGAAGAAGTAAGAAGAATAATAATAACTAGATAAAAAAGTTCGTCAAGACAAACTTTAAGTTGGCTTGAGAAAGCCTGACCAGAAAGTCTGAAAAGTTTGAAAAGTTTGAAAAGTTTAAAAAGTTTTAAGTTTGACGGTTTTCAGTCTGAGATAGATAGATAGATAGAGTTTGAAGATAGATAGATAGATAGATAGATAGAGTTTGAATATAGATAGATAGATAGATAAAGTTTGAAGATAGATAGGTAGATAGATAGAGTTTGAAGATAGTGTTTGAAGATAGATAGATAGATAGATAGATAGATAGATAGATAGATAGATAGATAGATAGATAGATAGATAGATAGATTAGTTTTAATATAGATGGATAGAGAGATAAACATCTAACATTACCATGTTGCTAGCATGATTTTAGCATGATTAGCATGCGACTAGCATATTGCTAGCATGATTTTAGCATTATTAGCATTTTGCTAGCATGATTTTAGCATGATTAGCATGTTGCTAGCATGATTTTAGCATGATTAGCATGCGACTAGCATGTTGCTAGCATGATTTTTAGCATGACTAGCATGCTGCTAGCATGATTTTAGCATGATTAGCATGCTACTAGCATGTTGCTAGCATGATTTTAACATGATTAGCATGTTGCTAGCATGATTTTAGCATGATTAGCATGTTGCTAGCATGATTTTAGCATGATTAGCATGCGACTAGCATGTTGCTAGCATGATTTTAGCATGATTAGCATGTTGCTAGCATGATTTTAGCATGATTAGCATGTTGCTAGCATGATTTTAGCATGATTAGCATGCGACTAGCATGTTGCTAGCATGATTTTTAGCATGACTAGCATGTTGCTTGCATGATTTTAGCATGATTAGCATGTTGCTAGCATGATTTTAGCATGATTAGCATGTTGCTAGCATGATTTTAGCATGATTAGCATGTTGCTAGCATGATTTTAGCATGATTAGCATGTTGCTAGCATGATTTTAGCATGATTAGCATGCGACTAGCATGTTGCTAGCATGATTTTTAGCATGACTAGCACGTTGCTAGCATGATTTTAGCATGATTAGCATGCGACTAGCATATTGCTAGCATGATTTTAGCATGATTAGCATGTTGCTAGCATGATTTTAGCATGATTAGCATGTTGCTAGCATGATTTTAGCATGATTAGCATGCGACTAGCATGTTGCTAGCATGATTTTAGCATGATTAGCATGTTGCTAGCATGATTTTAGCATGATTAGCAGGCGACTAGCATGTTGTTAGCATGATTTTAGCATGATTAGCATGTTGCTAGCATGATTTTAGCATGATTTTAGCATGATTAGCATGTGACTAGCATGATTTTAGCATGATTAGCATGTTGCTAGCATGATTTTAGCATGATTAACATGTTGTTAGCATGATTTTAGCATGATTAGCATGCGACTAGCATGTTGCTAGCATGATTTTTAGCATGACTAGCATGTTGTTAGGATAGATAGATAGATAGATAGATAGATAGATAGATAGATAGATAGATAGATAGATAGATAAGTTTGAATAGATAGATAGATAGATAGATAGATAGATAGATAGATAGATAGATAGATAGATAGATAGATAGATAGATAGATAGATAGATAGATGAGTTTGAATATAGATAGATAGATAGATAGATGAGTTTGAATATAGATAGATAGATAGATAGATAGATAGATAGATAGATAGATGAGTTTGAATATAGATAGATAGATAGATAGATAGATAGATAGATAGATAGATGAGTTTGATGATAGATAGATAGATAGATAGATAGATAGATAGATAGATAGATAGATAGATAGATAGATAGATAGATAGATTAGTTTTAATATAGATAGATAAGTTTGATAGATAGATAGATAGATAGATAGATAGATAGATAGATAGATAGATAGATAGATAGATAGATAGATAGATAGATAGATAGATAGATAGATAGATAGATAGATAGATAGATAGATTAGATTAGTTTTAATATAGATAGATAGATGAGTTTGAATATAGATAGATAGATAGATAGATAGATAGATGAGTTTGAATATAGATAGATAGATAGATAGATGAGTTTGAATATAGATAGATAGATAGATAGATAGATAGATAGATAGATAGATAGATAGATAGATAGATGAGTTTGATGATAGATAGATAGATAGATAGATAGATAGATAGATAGATAGATAGATAGATAGATAGATAGATAGATAGATAGATAGATAGATAGATAGATAGATAGATAGATAGATAGATTAGTTTTAATATAGATAGATAAGTTTGATAGATAGATAGATAGATAGATAGATAGATAGATAGATAGATAGATAGATTAGTTTTAATATAGATAGATAGATGAGTTTGAATATAGATAGATAGATAGATGAGTTTGATTATAGATAGATGAGTTTGATTATAGATAGATAGATTAGTTTTAATATAGATAGATGAGTTTGATAGATAGATAGATAGATAGATAGATAGATAGATAGATAGATAGATAGATAGATAGATAGATAGATAGATAGATAGATAGAGTTTGAATATAGATAGATAGATGAGTTTGAATGAGTTTGAATGGGTTAGTAATAGTACATAGGTTAGTCTGATTGAGTCTAATGGGCTTCAGTGTGTTTAGATTTGAATTTTTGACAGTTGGAGTTCACGGAATGTTCAGATGAGCAGAGGCTTTTCAATGCAAGTCTATGGGATTTTTATGATTTTTAATCTTCAGTTTTATGAAAAGTATAAGTCCGATCAGTTAGAAAAGATATAGCACACCCGGCGAGATTAGTCTGAAGAGCTGGTCCGAGTTTGGAGTCTGTAGAGTTAAAGCTCTAGGAGGAGTTAGAGTTGATAATTTAGTCTAAGAAGAATAATAATAATAATAATAATAATAATAATAAGTTTAAATAGAATATCAGTAAGTTGGCTCTCTCAAGCCAACTTAATAAGTATGTGAGATAATAGTAGTAGTGCTTTGCCTCCGGCAAGCACCACTAACTAGAAGGTACATTTCCTGAAGAAAATGTGAGTGGTGCTTGCAGTGGCAAAACTCGCCCTCTGTTGCCATAGGGTGTTGTAATGAGGTTGCTAGGGTGGTTGCTAGGGTACCCGGGTTGGTTGCTACAGTACATGGGATGGTTGCTAGGGCGGTTGCTAGGGTCCCCATGATGGTTGCTAGGGCCGTTGCTAAGGTACCCATGGTGGTTGCTAGGGTAATCGGGGCGGTTGCTAGGGTGTTGCTATGTGGTTGCTAGGGTACCCGGGGTGGTTGCTAGGGCGGTTGCTAGGGCGGTTGCTAGGGTCCCCACGATGGTTGCTAGGGCCGTTGCTAAGGTACCCATGGTGGTTGCTAGGGTAATCGGGGCGGTTGCTAGGGTGTTGCTATGTGGTTGCTAGGGTACCCGGGGTGGTTGCTAGGGCGGTTGCTAGGGTCCCCACGATGGTTGCTAGGGCCGTTGCTAAGGTACCCATGGTGGTTGCTAGGGTAATTGGGGCGGTTGCTAGGGTGTTGCTATGTGGTTGCTAGGGTACCCTGGGTGGTTGCTAGGGTGGTTGCTAGGGTCCCCATGATGGTTGCTAGGGCCGTTGCTAAGGTACCCATGGTGGTTGCTAGGGTAATCGGGGCGGTTGCTAGGGTGTTGCTATGTGGTTGCTAGGGTACCCTGGGTGGTTGCTAGGGTCTCTGTGATGGTTGCTAGGGCCGTTGCTAAGGTACCAAGGGTGGTTGCTAGGGTAATCGGGGCAGTTGCTAGGGTGTTGCTATGTGGTTGCTAGGGTACCCGGGGTGGTTGCTAGGGCGGTTTCTAGGGTCCCCATGATGGTTGTTAGGGCCGTTGCTAGGATACCCAGGGTGGTTGCTAGGGTAATCGGGGTGGTTGCTAGGGTGTTGCTATGTGGTTGCTAGGGTACCCGGGGTGGTTGCTAGGGCGGTTGCTAGGGTCCCCATGATGGTTGCTAGGGCCGTTGCTAGGGTACCCAGGGTGGTTGCTAGGGTAATCGGGGTGGTTGCTAAGGTGTTGCTAGGCAGTTGCTAGGGTACCCGGGGTGGTTGCTAGGCAGTTGCTATGGTCTCCTGGGTGGTTGCTATGATGTTACTAGGTGGTCGGTAGTTGTCACAGATGGTCACTATGTAGTTATTATAGAGTTCTTAGCCCATTTGAGCACTTAGCTAATCACTATTAGCATGTAGCTAATCACTGCTAGCATGACTAGCATGTTGGTAGTCCAGTGTGCTAGCATGAGTCAAAAAATCCAACCGCCATGTCT
Organism: Carassius auratus; assembly: GCF_003368295.1. NCBI lineage: Eukaryota > Metazoa > Chordata > Actinopteri > Cypriniformes > Cyprinidae > Carassius > Carassius auratus. The sequence goes on along the minus strand of NW_020527398.1, from coordinate 8,730 downwards.
GTACGATGTTCTGATGCAGAGATATAGGTCGTGCAAAACGGTTGCTAGGGTACTCCGTTTGGTTGCTATGGAGTGGCTTGGCAGCTGCCAATGGTGATACTCCAAAGGCTGCTCGCCAATATAAACCAACCCCCATGCCTCTACGATGTTCTGATGCGGAGATATATATCTTGCAAAACGGTTGCTAGGGTACTGTGTTTGGTTGCTAGGGAGTGGCCTGGCAGCTGCCAATGATGTTACTCCAAAGTCTGTTTGCTAGTATGAATGATATAAACCAACCCCCATGCCTTTATGATGTTCAGATTTGAAGATATCTCTCTATGCTTTGGGTCGCTAGGAAGCTCCAAATGGTTGCTAGGGCGTGGCTATGAAGTGTTGAAGGTGATTCGTGATTGGCCATTTGCTGCCCCGAGTCAAACGAGCCGACCCTCATGTTTCTATGACACTTCTATCCAAAGTTATTCATTTTATATTTTTCAATGGAAGTCTATGGAGCTTGTTGCTATGGTGCTCTATATGGTTGCTAGGGCGTGGCTTGATAGCTTCATAATGATCCTGAGAGTCTGATTGGTGGCCTGATTAAAATGAGCCCACCCCCTTGTCTCTATGACTATGTGATCCATAGTTATGTTCAATGCAAAATCCCTATGTAATTTCCCACAGTAGGAAAAACACATTGTTTCATGGGCGATCCCTCACCATTGGCTTAGTATGGGGCAACTTTGGGGGGCTCTTGCGCCCCAGGGGTACAACTTATACCCCATTGCGGGGTATGATCTTGCACAGCCTCATAGCCTCTCCAAATGTGGAGATTCACGTGTTTCTGTGAAATTCTCTCTCGGAGCTACGATCCGTCAAAGTTGGCCGCAATGCATTGTCTATGCGATTTTTCGCCCGTTTTTTCGCCCGGTGTACGAACATCGTACGCACCGATCGCTTATAAAAGTCATAGCACACCATTCCCGACTAGGCCGCACGATTTGACGCCTGTTTCGTTGGTCTGTGACGAAAACTGCGGGACTAGTTACGCGCCAAAGTTTTGGCGGAAGAAGAATAAGAAGAACTAGAAGGTACATTTCCTGAAGAAAATGTGAGTGGTGCTTGCAGTGGCAAAACTCGCCCCTCTGTTGCTAAGGTGTGGTTGCTAGGGTAGCCGGGGTGGTTGCTAGGGTCCCCATGATGGTTGCTAGGGCCGTTGCTAGGGTACCCATGGTGGTTGCTAGGGTAATCGGGGTGGTTGCTAGGGTGTTGCTATTTGGTTGCTAGGGTACCCGGGGTGGTTGCTAGGGCGGTTGCTAAGGTCCCCATGATGGTTGCTAGGGCCGTTGCTAGGGTACCCAGGGTGGTTGCTAGGGTAATCGGGGTGGTTGCTAGGGTGTTGCTATGTGGTTGCTAGGGTACCCGGGGTAGTTGCTAGGGCGGTTGCTAGGGTCCCCATGATAGTTGCTAGGGCCGTTGCTAAGGTACCCAGGGTGGTTGCTAGGGTAATCGGGGCGGTTGCTAGGGTGTTGCTATGTGGTTGCTAGGGTACCCGGGGTGGTTGCTAGGGTGGTTGCTAGGGTCCCCATGATGGTTGCTAGGGCCGTTGCTAAGGTACCCAGGGTGGTTGCTAGGGTAATTGGGGCGGTTGCTAAGGTGTTGCTAGGTGGTTGCTAGGGTGTTTTGGCTGGTTGCTAGGCAGTTGCTACGGTATCCTGGGTGGTTGCTATGATGTTACTAGGTGGTTGGCAGTTGTCACAGATGGTCACTATGTAGTTATTATAGAGTTCTTAGCCCATTTGAGCACTTAGCTAATCACTATTAGCATGTAGCTAATCACTGCTAGCATGACTAGCATGTTGGAAGTCAAGTTTGCTAGCATGAGTCAAAAAATCCAACCGCCATGTCTGTTACGATGTTCTGATGCGGAGATATAGGTCGTGCAAACGGTTGCTAGGGTACTCCATTTGGTTGCTATGGAGTGGCTTGGCAGCTGCCAATGATGATACTCCAAAGTCTGTTTGCCAATATAATCCAACCGCCATGTCTGTACAATGTTCTGATGCAGAGATATAGATCTTGAAAAATGGTTGCTAGGTTACTATGGTTGGTTGCTAGGGAGTGGCCTGGCAACTGCCAATGATGATATTCCGAAGTCTGCTTGCTAGTATGAATGATATAAACCAACCCCCATGCCTTTATGATATTCAGATTTGAAGATATCTCTCTATGCTTTTGGTCGCAAGGTAGCTCTTAATGGTTGCTAGGGCATGGCTAGGAAGTCTTGAAGGTGATACGTGATTGGCCATTTGCTGCCCCAAGTCAAACGAGCCAACCCTCATGTTTCTATGACACTTCTATCCAAAGTTATTCATTTTATATTTTCATTGGAAGTCTATGGAGCTTTTTGCTATGGTGCTCTATATGGTTGCTAGGGCGTGGCTTGATAGCTTCATAATGATCATGAGAGTCTGATTGGTTGGCTGATTCAAATGAGCCCACCCCCTTGTCTCTATGACTATGTGATCCATAGTTATGTTCAATGCAAAATCCCTATGTAATTTCCCACAGTAGGAAAAACACATTGTTTCATGGGCGATCCCTCCCCATTGGCTTAGTATGGGGCAACTTTGGGGGGCTCTTCCGCCCCAGGGGTACAACTTTTACCCCATTGCGGGGTATGATTGCGCACAGACTGATAGCCTCTCCAAATGTGGTGATTCACATGTTTCTGCGAAATTCTCTCTCAGAGCTACGATCCGTCAAAGTTGGCCGCAATGCATTGTCTATGGGATTTTTCGCCCGATTTTTCGCCCGGTGTACGAACATCGTATGCCCGATCGCTTATAAAAGTCATAGCACACCATTCCCGACTAGGCCGCACGATTGACGCCTGTTTCGTTGGTCTGTGACGAAAACTGCGGGACTAGTTACGCGCCGAAATTTGTACGGAAGAATAATAAGAAGAAGAATAATAAGTATGTGAGATAATAATAGTGATGCCTTGCCTCCGGCAAGCACCACTAACTAGAAGGTACATTTCCTGAAGAAAATGTGAGTGGTGCTTGCAGTGGCAAATCTCTGCGCCCTGTAGCCACCCATGATGCCTGTTTGATATTGTGGAGCCGTGATATAAGTTCTTTATATTGCTATATGGTTGCTAGGGCGCTCTATATGGTTGCTGTGGTGTGCCTATATAGTTCATATAGTGATATTTAAAGATGATTTACCAGCCTGGATTCCAAAAAGCCCAAGACAGTGTTTCTATATGGTTTATTTTGATGATATATAGCTTTAAATGTTGTTTAAACAGTTGCTAGGGTGCTAAAATTGGTTGCTATGGCGTGGCTATGAAGTTGTCATGTTACTACTTATGGGACTGCTTGATAGGCCGATTCAAAAGAGCCCTCTGCCAAGCCTCTATGACTTTCTGATCCCAAAGATATGATGTCAGATAGTTTTTCCAATGTTAAAGTCTATGGGATATTTTCACACATTTTCTTCGCCCACTGTACGATTATCGTAAGTCCAATTGCTTTAGAAAAGTCATAGCACACCTCTCCTCAATAAGCCGCACGTTTTGACATCTCATTCATGGGTCTGCGACAAAAAATGCGTGAGGAGTAGCGTGCCGAAATTTTGTCAAGGCGGATAGTAATAGTAACACTAGAAGGTACATTTCCTGAAGAAAATGTGAGTGGTGCTTGCAGTGGCAAAACTCGCCCCTCTGTTGCTTAGGGTGTTGCAATGAGGTTGCTAGGGTAATGGGTGGTTGCTAGGGGCGGTTGGCTAGGGTCCCCATGATGGTTGCTAGGGGCCGTTGCTAAGGTACCAGGGTGGTTGCTAGGGTAATCGGGATGGTGCTAGGGGTGTTGCTATTGGGTTGCTAGGGGTACCCGGGTGGTTGGCTAGGGCGGTTGCTAGGGTCCCCTTGATGGTTTCTAGGGCGGTTGCTAGGCTACCCAGGGTGGTTGCTAGGGTAATTGGGGGTGGTTGCTAGGGTGTTGCTATGTGGTTGCTAGGGTACCCGGGGGTGGTTGCTAGGGCGGTTGCTAGGGTCCCCATGATGGTTGCTAGGGCCGTTGCTAAGGTACCAGGGTGGTTGCTAGGCGTAATGGGGGTGGTTGCTTAGGGTGTTGCTATGCGGTTGCTAGGGTACCCGGGTGGTTGCTAGGGCGGTTGCTAGGGTCCCCATGATGGTGCTAGGGCCGTTGCTAAGTACCCAGGGTGGTTGCTAGGGTAATCGGGGCGTTGCTAGGTGTTGCATTGTGGTTGCTAGGGTACCCGGGGTGTTGCTAGGGCGGTTGCTATGGGTAACCTGGGTGGTTGCTAGGGCAGTTCTATGGTACTTGGGTGTTGCTAAGGTGTTGCTAGGCGGTTGCTAGGGTTTTTGGCTGGTTGCTAGGCATTACTATGGTCTCCTGGGTGGTTGCTATGATGTTACTAGATGGTCGGTAGTTGTCACAGATGGTCACTATGTAGTTATTATAGAGTCTTAGCCCATTTGAGCACTTAGCTAATCACTATTAGCATGTAGCTAATCACTGTCAGCATGACTAGCATGTTGAAATCCAGTGTGCTAGCATAAGTCAAAAAAATCCAACCGCCATGTCTGTACGATGTTCTGATGCAGAGAGATAGGTCGTGCAAAACGGTTGCTAGGTACTCCATTTGGTTGCTAGGAGTGGCTTGGCAGCTGCCAATGGTGATACTCCAAAGGCTGCTCGTCAATATAAAACCAACCCCCATGCCTCTACGATGTTCTGAGCAGAGATATAGATCTTGCAAAACGTTGCTAGGGTACTGGTTGGTTGCAGGGAGTGGCCTGGCAGCTGCCAATGATGATACTCCATTGGTGCTTGCTAATATAAACCAACCCCCATGCTTCTTATGTCTTCAGATGTTAAGATATCTATCTTTGGATTTTGGTTGCTAGGTAGCTCTTAATGGTTGCTAGGCGCTGGCTAGGGTTGTCATGAAGGAGATACATGATGCCGTTTCTGCCCGAGTCAAACGAGCCACCCTCATGTTTCTATACACTTCTATCCAAAGTTATTCATTTTGATCTTTTTCAATGGAAGTCTATGGGCTTGTTGCTATGGCGCTCTATATGGTTGCTAGGGCGTGGCTTGGAAAGATTCAGAGTGATCCTGAGAGACTGATTGGTGCCTGATTAAAATGAGCCCACCCCCTTGTCTCCTATGACATTGTGATCCAGAGTTATGTTCAATACAAAATCCCTATGTAAGTCCCATAGCAGGAAAAGTCCTCCTATACTTGTATTAGGGCCCATTTATGGGGGCTCTCGCGCCCCAGGGGTACAACTTATACCCCAATGCGGGGTATGTTCTGCACAGGCTGATAGCCTCTCCAGATTGGTGATTCACGTGTTTCTGTGAAATTGTCTCTCGGAGCTACGATCCGTCAAGTTGACTCAATGTATTGTCTATGGGATTTATCGCCCGATTTTTCGCCCACCGCGACGAACATCGTACGCCCGATCGCTTATAAAAGTCATAGCACACCATTCCCGTATAGGGCGCACGATTGACGCCTGTTTCGTTGGTCTGTGTCGAAAACTGCGGGACTAGTTACGAGACAAAATTTGTACGGATCTAGAAGAAGAAGAAGAGAAGAATAATAAGTATGTGAATAGTAATAGTATGCTTTGCCTCCGCAAGCACCACTAATAAGAATAACTAGAAGGTACATTTCCTGAAGAAAATGTGAGTGGTGCTTGCATTGGCAAAACTCTGCGCCCTGTAGCCACCCATGATGCCTGTTGTGATTGTTTTGAAGCAGAGATAGAAGGATTTATATTGCTACATGGTTTGCTAGGGTGCTCTATATATTTGCTATGGTGTGACTATATAGTTTATGGGCGTGATATTTAAAGATTATATATACCAGCCTGAATGCAAAAAGCCCAAGCAAGTGTTTCTATATAGTTATTTTTGTTGAGATTACAAGCTTTTAAATGTAGTTAAAACAGTTGCTAGGGGGCTAAAATTGGTTGCTAGGGCATGGATATGAACGTTGTTATGTCACTACTTATGGACTGCCTGATAGGCTGATTCAAAAGAGCCCTCTGCCAAGCCTCTGTGACTTTCCAATCCAAAGATATGATGTCAGATAGTTTCTCCAATGTTAAGTCAATGGGAATATTTTCACACATTTTCTTCGCCCGCTGTACGATTATCGTAAGTCCGATTGCTTAGAAAAGTCATAGCACACCTCTCCTCCATAAGTCGCACGTTTTGACATCTCATTCATGGTCTGCGACAAAAAATGCGGGGAGGAGTAGCGTGCCAAAGTTTTGTCAAGGCGAAATAGTAATAGTAACACTAGAAGGTACATTTCTGAAGAAAATGTGAGTGGTGCTTGCAGTGGCAAAAACTCGCCCCTCTGTTGCTAAGGTGTGGTTGCTAGGGTACCCGGGTGGTTGCTATGGTTCCCTATGATGGTTGCTAGGGCCGTTGCTAGGGTACCCAGGGTGGTTGCTAGGGTATCGGGATGGTTGCTAGGGTGTTGCTATGTGGGTTGCTAGGGTACCCGGGGGTGGGTTGCTAGGGTCCCCATGATGGTTGGTAGGGCCGTTGCTCAAGGTACCCAGGGTGGTTGCTAGGGTAATCTGGATGGTTGCTAGGGTGTTGCTATGTGGTTGCTAGGTACCGCGGTGTGGTTGCTAGGCGGTTGCTAGGGTCCATATGTTGCTAGGGCCGGCTAGGGTCCCATGTTGGTTGCTAGGGTAATCGGGGTGGTTGCTAGGGTGTTGCTATGTGGTTGCTAGAGGTACCCGGGGTGGTTGCTAGGGCGGTTGCTAGGTCCCCATGATGGTTGCTAGGGCCGTTGCTAGGTACCCAGGGTGTTGCTAGGTAATGGGGTGGTTGCTAAGGTGTTGCTAGCGGTTGCTAGGGTACCCGGGGTGGTTGCTAGGCAGTTGCTATGGTCTCCTGGTGGTTGCTATGATGTTACTAGGTGGTTGGTAGTTGTCACAGATGATCACTATGTAGTTATTATAGAGTTCTTAGCCCATTTGAGCACTTAGCTAATCACTATTAGGCATGTAGCTAATCACTGCTAGCATGACTAGCATGTTGGAAGTCCAGTGTGCTAGCATGAGTCAAAAAATCCAACCGCCATGTCTGTACGATGTTCTGATGCAGAGATATAGGTCGTGCAAAACGGTTGCTTAGGGTACTCCATTTGTTGCTCATGGAGTGGCTTGGCAGCTGCCAATGGTGATACTCCGACGGCTGCTCACCAATATAAACCAACCCCCATGCCTCTACGATGTTCTGATGCAGAGATATAGATCGTGCAAAAACGGTTGCTAGGGTACTCTGTTTGGTTGCTAGGGAGTGGCTGGCAGCTGCCAATGATGATACTCCAATGGTCGCTTGCTAATATAAACCACCCCCATGCTTCTATGTCTTTCAGATGTTAAGATATCTCTCTTATACTTTGGGTTGCTAGGTAGCTCTTAATGGTTGCTAGGCGTGGCTAGGTTGTCTTGAAGGAGATACATGATTGGCGTTTGCTGCCGAGTCAAACGAGCCCCCTCATGTTTCTATGACACTTCCTATCCAAAGTTATTCCATTTGATCTTTTTCAATGGAAGTCTAATGGGGCTTGTTGTATGGTGCTCTATATGGTTGCTAGGGGCGTGGCTTGATAGATTCACAGTGATCCTGAGAGACTGATTGGTTGCCTGATTAATATGAGCCCACCCCTTGTCTCTATGACACTTGTGATCCGAGTTATGTTCAATACTTAAATCCTATGTAATGTCCCACAGTAGGATGAGCCCCTCCCTATACTTTGTATTAGGGGCATTTTGGGGGGGCTCTTGCGCCCCAGGGGTACAACTTATACCCCACTGCGGGGTATGTTTCCACAGCCTGATAGCCTCTCCAAATGTGGTGATTCACATGTTTCTGCGAAATTCTCTCTCGGAGCTACGATCCGTCAAAGTTGGCCGCAATGCATTGTCTATGCGATTTTTCGCCCGTTTTTCGCCCGGTGTACGAACATCGTACGCCCGATCGCTTTATAAAAAGTCATAGCACACCATTCCGATTAGGCCGCACGATTTGACGCCTGTTTTCGTTGGTCTGTGACAAAACTGCGGGAACTAGTTACGCGCCGAAATTTGTACGGATCTAGAGAAGAAAAAGAAGAAGAAGAAGAATAAAATATGTGAGATAGTAATAGTGATGCCTTGCCTCCGGCAAGCACACTAACTAGAAAGTACATTTCCTGAAGAAAATGTGAGTGGTGCTTGCAGTGGCAAAACTCTGCGCCCTGTAGCCACCATGATGCCTGTGTGATGTTTTGAAGCAGAGAAAGAAGGATTTATATATTGCTACATGGTTGCTAGGGTGCTCTATATGGTTGCTATGGTGTGACTATAATAGTTTTATGGGTGATATTTAAAGATTATTTACCAGCCTGAATGCAAAAAAGTCCAAGCCATGTTTCTATAGAGTTATTTTGCTGAGATACAGCTTTTAAATGTAGTTAAACAGTTGCTAGGGGGCTAAAATTGGTTGCTAGGGCATGGATATAAGTTGTTATGTCACTACTTATGGACTGCTTGATAGGCGAGTCAAAAGAGCCCTCTCCAAGCCTCTATGACTTTCTAATCCAAAGATATGATGTCAGATAGTTTTTCCAATGTTAAGTCAATGGGATATTTTCACACATTTTCTTCGCCCGCTGTACGATTTATCGTAAGTCCGATTGCTTAGA
>NW_020527397.1:0-14190 GCF_003368295.1 Carassius auratus | reverse complement strand
GTAATTGAAATGGCAAAAAAATCATAATACACCACTTTGTAAGCATGATTACTTGGCTTATCAAGCTTGACCAATAGGTGGCACTGTTATAAAATCAATTTGGTGTACTCTGTGTGACCTTTTCAATGACACACACAAAGTTTGGTGTCAATATGCCACAGCATTTCCAGGGATACAGCCTCAAGTGTCATTTTCTCATTGTGCCTCAAATTCGTCGATGTGGTATGCGAAAACGGTTTTGTCTATCGACTCAAAATCCATAACTTTGAGTCAGCATAGTCTGAAGATCATTTGATTCGAATTTGGTGAAAATCGGACATACGGTTGATGAGGAGTTCGAAAAGTATGTTTTTCAACATAAATCAAAATGGCGGACCGGAAGTTCAGCTTACTATGGCATATTTGGTATCTATGTTATCGGCATAAGCCAGGGAATATTTTGAGCCCAGTTTCATTCAAATAGGCTAATGCATTAAAAAGTTATTAGCTTTTTAAAAAGTGTAATTACTCATGGTTAATGAATGGTTTATTACTCTTGACCAATAGGTGGCGCTGTTACCAAATTTATGTGGCATGGTCAGTGTGAGGTGGCGATGACACATACAAAGTTTGGTGCAAATATGTCAAAGTGTTGCAGAGATACAGCCTCAAATGCATTTTGGCACCCTTCCAGCAAATTCGTTGATGCGCTAAATGAGAACCGTTTCGTATATCGACACGAAATCCATAACTTTTTGCCAGCATGGTCTGAAGATGATTCACGTCAAATTTGGTGAAAATGGACTAACGGTCTAGGAGGAGTTCGAAAAAGTAGGTTTTCAACATTAAGCAAAATGGCGGACAGGAAGTAAGGCCAATTTTCACATAATTGGTATCAATGCTCTCGGCATGACCCACAGAATATAGCGAGATCATTTTAATTTTATTTGTCTAATTTATTCAAAAGTTATTAGCGTTTATGTGATATTTCATTATAACTATTGGCCACAAGGTGGCGCTGCCACCAAACTTTTTGAGTACCTTCAGGGCATGGAGCCGAAATATTTTTGTAATTATTTGCGAAACGATACGATGCTGCGTTCAAAAATACAGCATTTTGAATCATAATTCAAAATGGCCGACGCCTAAAATGGCCGACACGGGAAAATTTGATATCATTCGACTCGACATGACTCACTGAATCTAAAGAGACCAGTTGTGTGATTTTTGGCCAAACCATTCAGTAGGTTATAAGCCAAAATGTGCATTTTTCATATCTCCTGACCACTAGGTTGGCGCTGTGTCGAAACACTGCAGGTAGTCTCAGTTCATGCTTGTTATAACACACACCAAGTTTGGTCTCAATATGCCAAACCGTTGCCGAGATATAGCCTAGATGCATTTTGCGTGCTTTTTGTAAAATTTGTTAACGTGTCATTCGACAACGGTTGGACGAATCAACTTGAATTCCATAACTTTTTGCCAGCATGGTCTGAAGATGATCGGAGCCAATTTTCGTGAAAATCGGACTAACCGTCTAGGACGAGTTCGAAAAAGTAGGTTTTTCGAAAAATTGAAAATAGCGAAAAACTAAACCTTGCGATTTTTGAATTTTGGGGATTCATTCGACTTGGCATGAGCCAAGGATTCAGAGGAAAAAAGAATTTCCATTTTCTGGCTTACGGTTCAAAAGTTATTAGCATACAAACCATTGAAAGTTTGGACAAGTGGTGGCGCTAGAGAGTTGGAGTTAGAGACTTCAAATTTGCTATAGTTAATGGTGGGACTGTCCTCTATCAGTGTGCCAAATTATACAACTTTCCCGCAATCGGTTCTATGGGCTGCCATAGACTTGCGGCGGAAGAAGAAGAAGAAAGAAGAAGAAGCAGAATAATAATAACGCCAACGATTACAATAGGTGCCTACGCACCTTCGGTGCTTGGCCCTAAATATAGCTGCAAGCAGCAATCACGGGGCCAAGCATTCCAGCGGCAACATCAGGAGCTAAGCAGACCAAATGCAACAATGAATAATGAAATTAATAATTGCATGATTGTAATTGAAATGGCTGAAAATCGTTAATAAAAGTTCCACAGCGAGGAGCTAAGCATGGCATGGAGCATCAGACCAAATGCAACGAGTAAGAAAAGCAATTATTGGAAGAGTGTAATTGAAAATTTTTGGAAAATAGGTGGCGCTGTAATCAAATCGCTTTGTTGTGTTCTGTGGGAGATGACAATGTTGTGGGCAATTTCTTTCAAAATACTTACAGACCTTTAGGGCAATGAGTCGAACATGCCCACCGAGTTTCGTTCCGATCGACTTCCATTAACCTTGTCAAATAGGTGCTTAAAGTTGTTTGGCCAATGGCGGCCATGTTTTTTAAGATAAGTGAAATTCATTGGACATATCAATTTTTCAAGTTGATTGGATCAACGGTTGCTTAGTTATAGCCATTTGATTTTTTTTTTTCATCCTGTAGCGCCACCAAGTGGCAGATATGGAAAAAAAATAATAATTTGACTAAAGTTTTTGTTCATGCATATGAGTTCTGAGTTTGGTGAAGATATCTCATTTTGTTCCCGAGTTATAGCCTTTTTCGTAAAATTGGTCCACGAATTTGAATGTTTTGGGTCACCTGGTTTTTTGTTCAGTCTTGATCAAACCACTGCAATAATATTCTCTGGACTCTCTAGATCAATAATTTTCAAAAATATGTTGCATTTTGTCCTTTGGTTAGCTATAAGAGGTCATTTAGGAAAGGGCCGTGGCCACATGTAACCTAAAGACTATAAAACTGAAACAAAAACTCAAAACTTTATGAAACTTGGTTATAACATGTGAAAGATGACCCACCAAGCATGCAAAGTTTCATTAAGATCAGAAAATAGCTGGTGCTATAACAGTTAAACAGGCCTAAAAAACAAAAGATTTCTGTTGTGAATGGCATTAAACTGCAAAAAAAAAAGGGGGTAATATAATCACACATGCATTAGATCTGTATTTTTTCTAAACAATCATGCAAAATTTAACAGAGATTAGGTAAAAAAGAACACTGTAATATTTATAAAGCTTCAAAACCCAGTGTTGAATAAAAAATTGCAATTAAAACCACTAGATGTCACCAGAAGACCACTAATGAGCTCACTAAAGACTAAAATATTACAGTTTATGGGCTTGTTGAGGGATTCATCTAGAAAAAATGTATATTACTATTATTTAATATTACTGTTCAAGCATTTCAGATCACATTGAGTCAAAGTTTACCAATTTATTCATACAGATATATCTAATGTTTATAATTATGCCAGATTATGATTGCAATGAAACATGAAAAATGACATAGAAGCCCATAAAAACAGAAGACTTGCAATAGGTTTTATCACCCATCATTTATTTTAATTATCTATATATATATAACAAAATGTGTGCATCTGTGTGTGGGTTTAAGCATGCTTATTGAGTATTAATATAGTAGTTTAAACATTTCATGTTTGTGTGTGTCTGTAATTCTGTTCTATTCTTTTACTGTCAGCCATATCTAGGTTATTTAAAATCAGTGCAGTACTATTATCTAGACTGTGAAATTATACATAAATTGCGTATGCTTCTTTGGAATGAAATTAAGACAACATATAACAGTTATAAAGGTTAAAGTGTTGTATGATAAATTGCATTTACGACCACTAGATGTCACTGGAAGACCACTAATGGGCTCACTAAAGACTAAAACATTACAGTTCATTGTCTCGATGATTGATTCATCTAGAAAAATATATATTACTATTATTTAATATTACTGTTCAAGCATTTAAGATCACATTGAGTGAAAGTTCAACCATTTATTCATACATGTATATCAAATGTTTACTATTATGTCAGTGTGTGTGTGTGTGTGTGTGTGTGTGTAATCATGCTTATTGATTATTCATATAATAGTTGAACCATTTCATTTCTGTGTGTGAGTGTCTGTGAGCCTATTCTCCATGTTAGACAATGGCACACACAAGTTTGGCTTAATTACAACAAAGCTTTGCAGAGATATAGCCTCAGACTCATTTTGTGAAGATGCCTGACATCTGAAGCAGCGCTGTACAAAAACGGTTTCGTCTATTGACACGAAATCCATAACTTTTTGTCAGCACGGTCTGAAGATGATCTGATTCAATTTTGGTGAAAATCAGACAAACGGTTGAGGATGAGTTTAAAAAAAAAGGTTTTCAACATGAATCAAAATGGCGGACAGGAAGTTTTGCTTAATATGACATAATTGGTATGTATGTTGTCGGCATGTCCCAAGGAACATTTTGAGACATGTTTCATGACAATAGGCTAATGCAATCAAAAGTTATTAGCATTATTGGAAATGTAATAATTAGCGGTTATTGATTGGTTTATTACTCTTGACCAATAGGTGGCGCTGTGACCAAAATGATGTGGCGTGGTCAATGTGATGTGACAATGTCACATATTAAGTTCTGTGTAAATATCTCCAACCTTTGCAGAGATACAGCCTCAGATGCAGTTTGGCATCTTTCCAGCAAATTTGTTGGTATGCTAATTGAAAACAGTTACGTGTATCGACACAAATTCCATAACTTTTTGCCAGCATGGTCTGAAGATGATCCAAATCAAATTTGGTGAAAATCTGAGCAACGGTCTAGGAGGAGTTCGAAAAAGTAGGTTTTCAACATGAATCAAAATGGCGGACAGGAAATTTTGCCAAAATTGACAAATGGGGTATCGGTGTTCTCGGCATGACCCAAGGAATCTATCAACATCAGCTTTGTTACAATAGGCTAATGTATGCAAAAGTTATTAGCATTTTTCGAAAAAATCGTTATAACTATTGACCACAAGGTGGCGCTGCCCCCAATTTTTTTGTGTACATTCAGGGCATGGAGCCGGACATTTTTGTAATTATTTGCGAAACGATACGGAACTTCATTCTTAAGATACAGCAATTTACAACTAAATCCAAAATGGCCGACGCCCAAAATGGCCGAATTGGGAAAATTCGGTATCATTCGACTCGGAATGATGCACTGAATCTAAAGACACCACTTTTGTGATTTTTGGCAAAACCGTTCAGAAGTTATGAGCAAAAACATGCATTTTTCATATCTCCTGACCACTAGGGGGCACAGCGCCGAAACACTGCAGGTAGTCCCAGGGAATGGTTGTTATAAGACCCACCAAGATTGGTCTCAATAGGCCAAACCGTTGCGGAGATATAGCCTCACGTTCACGTTTGCGTGCTTTTCGAAGAATACGTTCATGAGCTATTCGGAAACGGTTTGAGAAATCAACTTGAATTCCATAACTTTTTGCCAGCATGGTCTGAAGATTATCTGATTCAATTTTCGTGACAATCGGTGCAACGGCCTAGGACGAGTTAGAAAAAGTAGGTTTTACGAACAATTGACGATAGCGAAAAAACTAAGCCTTGCGATTTTTGAATTTCGGTGTCCATTCGACTCGGCATGAGCCAAGGAATCACAGGAAAAAAGAATTTTCATTTTGTGGCTTACGGTTCAAGAGTTATTAGCATCAAGTTTTTGAAAGTTTAGACAATTGGTGGCGCTAGAGAGTTTGAGTTAGAGACTTCAAATTTGCTACGGTTAATGTTCAGACAGTCCTCTATTAGTGTGCCAAATTATAAAACTTTCCCGCAATCGGTTCTATGGGCTACCATAGACTTGGGGTGGAAGAAGAAGAATAATAATAAATATAGCTGCAAGCAGCAATTACGGGGCCAAGCACTCCAACGGCAAATGTAGGAGCTAAGCATGGCACGAAGCATCACACCAAATGCATTAATGAGCAATAACAGCAATTTTAGGACTATTGTTATTTAAATGGCTAAAAAAATCATAAATACCACCTCTGGTAGCATGATTACTTGGCCTATCAAGTTTGACCAATAGGTGGCACTGTTATAAAATCAATTTGGAGTACTCTGTGTGACTTTTCAATGACACACACAAAGTTTGGTGCTAGTTATGCCAAAGCATTCCAGAGATGCAGCCTCAAGTGTCATTTTGTCATTGTGCCTCAACTTCGTCACTTTGGTATTCGAAAACGGTTTTGTCTATCGACACAAAATTCATAACTTTGTGTCAGCACAGTCTGAAGATCATCTGATTCGAATTTGGTGAAAATCAAACCTACGGTTGATGAGGAGTTAAAAAAAGGATGTTTTCAACATAAATCAATATTGCGGACCGGAAGTTCAGCTTACTCTGGCATATTTGGTATCTATGTTATCGGCATAAGCCAGGGAATATTTTGAGCCCATTTTCATTCAAATAGGCTAATGCAATAAAAAGTTATTAGCATTTTTTAAAGTGTAATTATACATGGACAATAAATGATTTATTACTCTTGACCAATAGGTGGCGCTGTTACCAAATTTATGTAGCATGGTCAGTGTGAGGTGACGATGACACATACAAAGTTTGGTGCAAATATGTCAAAGCGTTGCAGAGATACAGCCTCAAATGCATTTTGGCACCCTTCCAGCAAATTCGTTGATGCGCTAAATGAGAATCGTTTCGTATATCGACACCAAATCCATAACTTTTTTCCAGCATGGTCTGAAGATGATTCACGTCAAATTTGGTGAAAATCGGACTAACGGTCTAGGAGGAGTTCGAAAAAGTAGGTTTTCAACATTAATCAAAATGGCGGACAGGAAGTATGGCCAATTTTTGCATAATCGGTATCTATGTTCTCGGCATGACCCATAGAATACGGGGAGACCATTTGCATTTCAATTGTCTAATTTACTCAAAAGTTATTAGCATTTTTGTGATAATTCATTATAACTCTTGACCACAAGGTGGCGCTGCCACCAAACTTTTTGAGTACCTTCAGGGCATGGAGCCGAATATTTTTGTAATTATTTGCGAAACGATACGATGCTGCGTTCAAAAAATACAGCATTTTAAAACATAATTCAAAATGGCCGACGCCTAAAATGGCCGACACAGGAAAATTGGATATCATTCGACTCGCCATGAAGCACTGAATCTAAAGAGACCAGTTTTGTGATTTTTGACCAAACCATTCAGAAGTTATAAGCCAAAATATGTATTTTTCATATCTCCTGACCACTAGGTGGCGCTGTGTCGAAACACTGCAGGTAGTCTCAGGTCATGGTTATTATAACACACACCAAGTTTGGTCTCAATATGCCAAACCGTTGCCGAGATATAGCCTCACATGCATTTTTGCGTGCTTTTCGTCAAATTTGTTCACATGTCATTCGACAACGTTTGGACGAATCAACTTGAATTCCATAACTTTTAGCCAGCAGGATCTGAAGATGATCTGAGCCAATTTTCGTGAAAATCGGACAAACCGTCTAGGATGAGTTCGAAAAAGTAGGTTTTTCGAAAAATTGAAAATAGCGAAAAAACTAAACCTTGCGATTTTTGAATTTCTGGATTCATTTGACTTGGCTTGAGCCAAGGATTCAAAGGAAAAAAGAATTTCCATTTTCTGGCTTACGGTTCAAAAGTTATTAGCATACAAACATTGAAAGTTTGGACAAGTGGTGGCGCTAGAGAGTTGGAGTTAGAGACTTAAAATTTGCTATAGTTAATGTTGGGACTGTCCTCTATCAGTGTGCCAATTTATACAACTTTCCCGCAAACGGTTCTATGGGCTGCCATAGACTTGCGGCGGAAGAAGAAGAAGAAGAAGAAGCAGAATAATAAATATAGCTGCAAGCAGCAATTACGGGGCCAAGCACTCCAACGGCAAATGTAGGAGCTAAGCATCGCATGAAGCATCACACCAAATTCTTTAATGAGCAATAACAGCAATTTTGGAATTATTGTAATTGAAATGGCAAAAAAAATTATAATACCACCTCTAGTAGCATGATTACTTGGCTTATCAAGCTTGACCAATAGGTGGCACTGTTATAAAATCAATTTGGTGTACTCTGTGTGACTTTTCAATGACACACACAAAGTTTGGTGTCAATATGCCAAAGCATTCCAGGGATGCAGCCTCAAGTGTCATTTTCTCATTGTGCCTCAAATTCGTCGATGTGGTATGCGAAAACGGTTTTGTCTATCGACTCAAAAGCCATAACTTTGAGTCAGCATAGTCTGAAGATCATTTGATTCGAATTTGGTGAAAATCGGACCTACGGTTGATGAGGAGTTCGACAAAGTAGGTTTTCAACATAAATCAAAATGGCGGACCGGAAGTTCAGCTTACTATGGTATATTTGGTATCTATGTTATCGGCATAAACCAGGGAATATTTTGAGCCCAGTTCCATTCGAATGGGCTAATGCAATAAAAAGTTATTAGCATTTTTACAAGTGTAATTATTCATGGTTAATGAATGGTTTATTACTCTTGACCAATAGGTGGCGCTGTTACCAAATTTATGTGGCATGGTCAGTGTGAGGTGGCGATGACACATACAAAGTTTGGTGCAAATATGTCAAAGTGTTGCAGAGATACAGCCTCAAATGCATTTTGGCACCCTTCCAGCAAATTCGTTGATGCGCTAAATGAGAACCGTTACGTATATCGACACAAAATCCATAACTTTTTGCCAGCATGGTCTGAAGATGATTCACGTCAAATTTGGTGAAAATTGGGCTAACGGTCTAGGAGGAGTTTGAAAAAGTAGGTTTTCAACATTAAGCAAAATGGCGGACAGGAAGTAAGGCCAATTTTCAAATTATTGGTATCAATACTCTCGGCATGACCCACAGAATATAGCGAGACCATTTTAATTTTAATAGACTAATTTATTCAAAAGTTATTAGCGTTTATGTGATATTTCATTATAACTATTGGCCACAAGGTGGCGCTGCCACCAAACTTTTTGAGTACCTTCAGGGCATGGAGCCGAATATTTTTGTAATTATTTGCGAAACGATACGATGCTGCGTTCAAAAAATACAGCATTTTGAAACATAATTCAAAATGGCCGACGCCTAAAATGGCCGACACAGGAAAATTGGATATCATTCGACTCGACATGACTCACTGAATCTAAAGAGACCAGTTGTGTGATTTTTGGCCAAACCATTCAGTAGTTATAAGCCAAAATATGCATTTTTCATATCTCCTGACCACTAGGTGGCGCTGTGTCGAAACACAGCAGGTAGTCTCAGTTCATGCTTGTTATAACACACGCCAAGTTTGGTCTCAATATGACAAACCGTTGCCGGGATATAGCCTCACGTGCATGTTTGCGTGCTTTTCGTCAAATTTGTTTACGTGTCATTCGACAACAGTTGGACGAATCAACTTGAATTCCATAACTTTTTGCCAGCATGGTCTGAAGATGATCTGAGCCAATTTTCGTGGCAATCGGACTAACCGTCTAGGACGAGTTCGAAAAAGTATGTTTTTCGAATAATTGAAAATAGCGAAAAAACTAAACCTTGCGATTTTTGAATTTTAGGGTTCATTCGACTTGGCCTGAGCCAAGGATTCAGAGGAAAAAAGAATTTCCATTTTCTGGCTTACGGTTCAAAAGTTATTAGCATACAAACATTGAAAGTTTGGACAAGTGGTGGCGCTAGAGAGTAGGAGTTAGAGGCTTCAAATTTGCTATAGTTAATGTTGGGACTGTCCTCTATCAGTGTGCCAAATTATACAACTTTCCCGCAAACGGTTCTATGGGCTGCCATAGACTTGCGGCGGAAGAAGAAGAAGAATAATAATAATAACGCCAACGAAAACAATAGGTGCCTACGCACCTTCGGTGCTTGGCCCCTAATAACGCCAACGATTACAATAGGTGCCTACGCACCTTCGGTGCTTGGCCCCTAAATATAGCTGCAAGCAGCAATTACGGGGCCAAGCACTCCAACGGCAAATGTAGGAGCCAAGCATGGCATGGAGCATCACACCAAATGCATTAATGAGCAATAACAGCAATTTTAGGATGATTGTAATTGAAATGGCTAAAAAAATCATAAATACAACCTCTAGTAGCATGATTTACTGGCTTATCAAAATTGACCAATAGGTGGTGCTGTTATCAAGTCAATTTGGTGTACTCTGTGTGACTTTTCAATGACACAAACAAAGTTTGGGTGTCAATATGCCAAAGCATTGCAGAGATACAGCCTCAAGTGTCATTTTGGCATTGTGCCTCAAATTCGTCGCTGTGGTATGCGAAAACGGTTTTGTCTATCGATACAAAATCCATAACATTTTGTCAGTACAGTCTACAGATCATCTGAGTCAATTTTGGTGAAAATCGGACTAACGGTTGATGAGGAGTTCGAAAAAGTAGGTTTTCAACATAAATCAAAATGGCGGACAGGAAGTTCGGCTTACTCTGGCATATATGGTATCTATGTTGTCGGCATAAGCCAGGGAATATTTTAAAGGCCAGTTTCATTACAATAGGCTAATGCATTAAAAAGTTACTAGCATTTTTATAAGTGTAATTATTCATAGTTAATGAATGGTTCATTACTCTTGACCAATAGGTGGCGCTGTTACCAAATTTATGTGGCATGGTCAGTGTCAGGTGGCGATGACACATACAAAGTTTGGTGCATAAATGTCAAAGCGTTGCAGAGATACAGCCTCAAATGCATTTTGGCACCCTTCCAGCAAATTCGTTGATGCGCTAAATCAGAACCGTTTTGTATATCGACACGAAATCCATAACTTTTTGCCAGCATGGTCTGAAGATGATTCACGTCAAATTTGGTGAAAATCGGACTAACGGTCTAGGAGGAGTTCGAAAAAGTAGGTTTTCAACATTAATCAAAATGGCGGACAGGAAGTATGGCCAATTTTGGCATAATTGGTATCTATGTTCTCGGCATGACCCAAAGAATACGGGGAGACCATTTGCATTTCAATTGTCTAATTTACTCAAAAGTTATTAGCATTTTTGTGATAATTCATTATAACTCTTGACCACAAGGTGGCGCTGCCACCAAGCTTTTTGAGTACATTCAGGGCATGGAGCCGAATATTTTTGTAATTATTTGCGAAATGATACGATGCTGCGTTGAAAAAATACAGCATTTTGAAACATAATTCAAAATGGCCGACGCCTAAAATGGCTGACACGGGAAAATTGGCATATCAATCAACTCGAACATGACGCACTGAATCTAAAGAGACCAGTTTGTGATTTTTGGCCAAACCATTCAGAAGATATGAGCCAAAATATGCATTTTTTCATATCTCCTGACCACTAGGTGGCGCTGTGTCGAAACACTGCAGGTAGTCTCAGGTCATGCTTATTATAACACACACCAAGTTTGGTCTCAATATGCCAAACCGTTGTGAGATATAGCCTCACGTGCATTTTGCGCGCTGCTTTCGTCATTTTTTTACGTGTCATTCGACAACGGTTGACGAATCAACTTGAATTCCATAACTTTTTGCCAGCATGGTCTGAAGATGATCTGAGCCCATTTTCGTGGCAATCGGACAAACCGTCTAGGACGAGTTCGAAAAAGTAAGTTTTTCGAAAAAGTTGAAAATAGCGAAAAAACTAAACCTTGCGATTTTTGAATTTTAGGGTTCATTCGACTTGGCTTGAGCCAAGGATTCAGAGGAAAAAAAGAATTTCCATTTTCTGGCTTACGGTTCAAAAGTTATTAGCATACAAACATTGAAAGTTTGGACAAGTGGTGGCGCTAGAGAGTAGGAGTTAGAGGCTTCAAATTTGCTATAGTTAATGTTGGGACTGTCCTCTATCAGTGTGCCAAATTATACAACTTTCCCGCAAACGGTTCTATGGGGCCCATAGACTTGCGGCGGAAGAAGAAGAAGAATAATAATAACGCCAACGAAACAATAGGTGCCACGCACTTCGTGCTTGCCCCTAATAATAACGCCAACAAACACAATAGGTCCTTCGCACCTTCGGTGCTTGGCCCTAAATATAGCTGCAAGCAGCAATACGGGCCAAGACTCCAACGGCAAATGTAGGAGCTAAGCATGCATGAAGCATCACACCAAATACATTAATGAGCAATAACAGTAATTTTGGAATTATATGTGATTGAATGGCAAAAAAAAATCATAATACCACCTCTAGTAGCATGATTACTTGGCTTATAAAGTTTGACCAATAGGTGGCACTGTTATGAAATCAATTTGGTGTACTCTGTGTGACTTTTCAATGACACACACAAAGTTTGGTGTTAATATGCCACAGCATTCCAGAGATGCAGCCTCAAGTGTCATTTTGTCATTGTTTTCAACTTCGTCGCTTTTGGTATGCGAAAACGTTTTGTCTATCGACACAAAATCCATAACTTGTGTGTCAACATAGTCTGAAGATCATCTGATTCGAATTTGGTGAAAATGGACATACGGTTCATGAGGAGTTCGAAAAAGTAGGTTTTCCAAATAAATCAAAATGGTGGACCGGAACTTCAGTAAACACTGGCATATTTGGGTATCTATGTTATCGGCATAAGCCTGGAATATTTGAGCCCAGTTTTCTTTGCAATAGGCTAATGACTAAAAAGTTATTAGCATTTTAAAAAAGTGTAATTACTCATGGTTAATGAATGGTTTATTACTCTTGACCAATAGGTGGCGCTGTTACCAAATTTGTTGATGTGGCGGTGTCAGGTGAGGGCGATGACACATACAAAGTTTGGTGCAAATATGTCAAAGTGTTGCAGAGATACAGCCTCAAATGCATTTTGCACCCTTCCAGCAAATTCGTTGATGCGCTAAATGAGAACCGTTACGTATATCGACACAAAATCCATAACTTTTTGCCAGCATGGTCTGAAGATGATTCACGTCAAATTTGGTGAAAATTGGGCTAACGGTCTAGGAGGAGTTCGAAAAAGTAGGTTTTCAACATTAAGCAAAATGGCGGACAGGAAGTAAGGGCCATGACCCACAGAATATAGCGAGACCATTTTAATTTTAATAGACTAATTTATTCAAAAGTTATTAGCGTTTATGTTATATTTCATTATAACTATTGGCCACAAGGTGGCGCTGCCACCAAACTTTTTGAGTACCTTCAGGGCATGGAGCCGAATATTTTTGTAATTATTTGCAAAACGATACGATGCTGCATTCAAAAAATACTGCATTTTGAAACATAATTCAAAATGCCGACGCCTAAAATGGCCGACACAGGAAAATTGATATCATTCGAGACTCGACATGACTCACTGAATCTAAAGAGACCAGTTGTGTGATTTTTGCCAAACCATTCAGTAGTTATAAGCCAAAATATGCATTTTTCATATCTCCTGACCACTAGGTGGCGCTGTGTCGAAACACAGCAGGTAGTCTCAGTTCATGCTTGTTTAACACACACCAAGTTTGGTCTCAATATGACAAAACCGTTGCCGGGATATAGCCTCACGTGCATGTTTGCGTGCTTTTCGTCAAATTTGTTTACGTGTCATTCGACAACAGTTGGACGAATCAACTTGAATTCCATAACTTTTTGCCAGCATCGTCTGAAGATGATCTGAGCCAATTTTCGTGGGCAATCGGACTAACCGTCTAGGACGAGTTCGAAAAAGTAGGGTTTCGAATAATTGAAAAAATAAAAAACTAAACCTTGCGATTTTTGAATTTAGGGTTCATTCGACTTGGCCTGAGCCAAGGATTCAGAGGAAAAAGAGATTTTCCATTTTTCTGGCTTACGGTCAAAAGTTATTAGCATACAAACATTGAAAGTTTGGAACAAGTGGTGGCGCTAGAGAGTAGGAGTTAGAGGCTTCAAATTTGCATAGTTAATGTTGGGACTGTCCTCTATCAGTGTGCCAAATTATACAACTTTCCCGCAAACGGTTCTATGGGCTGCCATAGACTTGCGGCGAAGAAGAAGACAAAATAATAATAACGCCAACGAAAACAATAGGGCCTACGCACCTTCGGTGCTTGCCCCTAAATATAGCTGCAAGCAGCAATCACGGGGCCAAGCATTCCAGCGGCAACATCAGGAGCTAAGGCATATGTAGCATCAGACCAAATCAACAATGAATAATGAAATTAATAATTGCATGATTGTACTTGAGAATGGTGAAAATCGTTAATAAAAGTTCCACAGCGAGGAGCTAAGCATGGCATGGAGCATCAGACCAAATGCAACGAGTAAAGAAAAGCAATTTATTGGAAGAGTGTAATTGAAACAGCAGTAAAACTCCAGTAAAATGATGCATTATCATTTTTGGAAAATAGGTGGCGCTGTAATCAAATCGCTTTGTTGTGTTCTGTG